>NC_077237.1:27293022-27343022 GCF_947179165.1 Solanum dulcamara | reverse complement strand
TTTTTAAAAGAGCTGACGGAAAGGAAATCACCTTGGTTCCTATGATTTTGGCTGAAATACTTCGAGCCCTCGAAAAGTGTAAAAGAGGAGAAATAAGCTTCTTTGAAGGTTGCAATATTCTTTTGCAAATGTGGGCGATAGAACATTTTTACCAACGTGATGACATGGTAGACATATGCTTTAGTAATATAAATCATATTAATAGTTTTATGATAGGATGAAAAGGTTTGTATCTCCAGTTGGTACTACTGATTGGTATGAGTTCTTGATTTCCTGTACTAGTGACCAAATTCAATGGAAATATCCACTACTCTCATGTCCTATTGTCTACATAAGATGTAGAGGGTTTTACTACATCGAGCTCATCGGATTGGAAGGTTTCCATCCATATGCCTCGATACGCATGTTCCAACAGTTCGGTCAAGCACAAATGATTCCTTTACGAGCAAACATGAAATTTTCTAAAATTTCCTTCGAATCAGACTTTAAAGTCCCTAGAGCTGATGAGATTCTTCATGAATAGGATAATGTTATCACGTTGGAGGTAGGAGATGGACCAACAAGAAGAATTACAGAATATCAGGAATTGCTTCGAAAGGATCGCAATAGCATAAGCCCAAAAGGTGAGGAAGGTTTTGAGGATATTTGGATGAAAATTTGGATACGACACTTTCATCTCAAAACCAAAATAATTACATCAGAAATGTGGGCTCAAATGATGAATATAATGCAGATTCTAGATAATGCGAGAGCAGGGCTAGTGTTGGAGCGTCATCCTCATCCATTCCACCATTTTGATTAAGAGCGGGAATTAGGCCAAGTCTTGGGATGGTTTCCATTTTTATGACATCTTTCCATGTATTTTGTTGTTATTGTACCCTTTTATTATTATTTAATGAAAATTGGTTCTTTTGTCTTCCAATCTCGAATTATCTCAATTTAATGGCTTGGATCAACCTATCATAATCTCGTTTATTTGGCATTTAGGCCTACCTTTGGCATAAAAGAGGTCCCGTGCATGTTAGATCGCATTTGTATTATTAATTTCTCCTCTTACTATGTGATTTATTTGCTATGTGATACATGTTTCCTTCTTTGCCAACACTATTTGCCTAATTGATTGATTAAAGCAATGATTATTTGCTTTATACTAATATTTTTCTCTTTTGTTTAACAGAGGTTTCTTTTTTTTTTATTTTTTTGATTTATTTCCCCAAAGGTTGATTTGCATTGACTGGGAACTGGCGGACCATCCATACTTCACTAGATCAAAAGCTCGATCATCCACTGATATGACTGATTAAAGTGCATTCGATCAAGATGGTTTGGGACTTGCCACTATCCCAAGAGACGAACCTGAGACTTCAGAAGGAAGGGATCCAATTCTTTACCTGATGCAACAAATGGCCAATATGCAAAGTGAAATCGATCGACTTCGAAACCTTACTAATTTGTCCATAAGCTTAAATACACCACTTCCTAAACATAGGGAAAATGCAACTATTCCACCTATTCACTCTCCTTCACTCAAGACTTTCCACCAAATCCTTCCCTTCTCAAAACCAATCTGACTGCTCCCAAACCACCCATCAATCAACCACAAGTCACTTTTACAAACATCAACTCACAACAAACTAGTCCACTAACTTTCACTACCCAATATATTTCCCAAACTCCAGTCCTCCAAACTACAACACTTACCCAAGTTCCACTCACCGAAACTATCCCACTTACCCAAAATACCCCACTCACCCAAACTAACTTGCTCAACCCAAAATATCAAGCGACCCAACACATACTGGTGACACATACTGCAACTCCTAACATGCCATATTTGCCATAAGTATATATAGTAGAAGCTCAACCTTTTGTTACTCCAATGCCAACCATGCCAGAAGTCAATCCATATAAAGAGATGGAGAGAGAGGCCAGATAAAAAATAGATGAAAATGTAGCTAAAGAGATTCGTAATTTGAAAGAAGCATTCAAAAGTATCCAAGTTCACAAGGGGTGTGAAGGGCTTGAGTATGAGGATTTATGTGTTCATCCTGATGTTGAGTTGCCTGCGGGATATAAGGTACCAAAATTTGATGTGTTTGATGGGAAGGGAAATCCTCGAGCTCATTTAAGATCATATTTTGACAAGCTAGTCGAAGTGGGGAAGGATGGGGCCATTAGAATGAAGTTATTTAGAAGGAGTTTAACAGGAGAAGCCCTGGATTGGTACACAAGTCAGGATCTAAAAAAATGGCATAGTTGGAGTATCATGGCACAAGAGTTCATGGATAGGTTCAAGTTCAACACTGAGTCTATACCAGACAAGTTCTATTTGATGAAATTAGAAAAGAAGTCAACAGAGTCATTTAGGGAGTATGCCATGAGATGGATAGCAGACGCTGCAAAAGTTCAACCTTTGATGACAGAAAGTAAGATGACCTCTCTTTTTATATAATCTCAAAAGGATGCAACGTATTATGAAAAGATGATAAGTGTGGGAGGACAAAAGTTCTTTGAAGTTGTAAGGATGGGAGAATTCATTGAAGAAAGTATTAAAACTGGGAGAATCACTAATTTAGCAGCCTTGCAAGCAACAAGTAAGGCAATTCAGTCAGATTCAATTGGAGGAGCCCTTAAGAAGAAGAAGGACGGAGTGTCCGCTGTCATGACCATCCAGGAATGTAGGCCAAATCAAATGTTAACATACTAAAACCCATTACCCCAACATTCATACTATAGTCAGTATACCTAAGTTCCTCAGCCATATTACCAGCCTTTTGCCGCCCCTTACCTAGTTTACACCACTCAACCAATATATTATCCACCCATAACACCTACTTATCCAAATCCCTCATACTACATACCCATCTCAATCCCACTATCAATCACCAAATCACCTATCAAATCCACCCAGGCCCTGCCTAAACTTTGAAAGAAGACTAGCCAAAATTTATACACCTCTAGCCGAACCTTTATCCCAACTTTATGAAAGGTTGAGAACCGCAGGGATACTCCAACAAATCTAAGGACGAATTCCCAACCCTCTTCCTGGATGGTATGATGAGAATAAGCATTTTCTTTATCACTCTGGAGTTGCTGGACATGACACTGAAAATTGCCTTACTCTCAAGGATAAGATTGAGGCATTAATCAAAGAAGGAGTTATTCAACTCAAAGGTTCTACCCCTAATATAAATAACAATCCTTTGTCAAACCATGAGAATGTGAACATGATTACCATTGATGAAGAATGCAATTTAGAAGGGACCATTGTGCCAGTCAAAGAAGAGAAAAATATCATGACATCAACCTTTATCGCTCCCATTATCACATTCCAGGAATGAGCGCCAATCAAAGTAGAAGTTCTTGTTCCCAAGCCTAAGATCACAGTTTTGGTTGCTTAATCAATTTCTTTCGACACCAAAGTGGTTCCTTGGAGTTACTTGACTGACGCAAGGGATAGAGAAAAAGGAAAGATAGTTGTAGAAACTACTGTTGCTGGGATGATAAGATCTGGGCGATGTTATGCTCCTGAAGATGTTGCACGATTAGGATCAAATAAGGAGAGTAACCAAAAAAGGGCTATAACAGAAGCTAAAATAGAGGATTTCTGGAGGAAAATGCCAACAAAAGAATATTCTATTGTTGAAAAGTTGAAGAAGACTTACGCCCAAATTTCCTTAATGTCCTTATTGATGAATTCTACAACTCCTAGGATCCCTTTGGTGAAAGTTCTAAGTGAAGCTTATATTCCGATCGAGATCACAAGTGAGAATCTTTTAGCCATGGTGGGGTAGGTTTTGGAAGCTAACAAAGTCTCTTTTCATGAAGAGGAATTACCATTTGAAGGTTTGGGGCATAACAAAGTGTTGAACATTACTGTCAAGTGTAGGGACAAGTTTGTTTCTAGAGTTGTGATTTATAATGGTTCAGCTGTTAACATATGTCCTTTCATTACCCTTCTAGCTTTGGGAATTGATATTGGGAAAATTCGTGAAAGTCATGTGAGGGTCAGAGGTTTTAATGGTACACAAAGGGGAGTCATTGGCGAAATTGATTTGCCATTGCAAATTGGACCCGAGGAGTTTATAGTATAATTTCAAGTATTGGACATATCTGCTAGTTATAATTTATTGCTTGGGAAGCCATAGATCCATATGGCTGGTGTGGTCCCTTCTACCATGCACCAAAATTTGAAATTTATTTGAAATCATTATAAAATTATTGTTCATGGAGAAGGTAGTAATTCAATATATCCTGACAATTCAATCCTTATTGTTGGAGGTATGGAAGAACTGGATGGGTCTGTATTCCATACTAAAGAGATTATGTGTGTCAATCAAGTCGAAAGGGTAAAGTTTCCACGTGTTCTTATGATAGTGGCTTGGGAAATGTTGAAGAATAGTTTCATGCTCGGTCGAGGTCTTTGAGTGAACTTGGATGGAATAGTGGAACAAATTCAATTGCTTGGCCAGAAATACACTTTTGGTTTAGGATAAGAGCCTACTCCTAAAGAAGTCTCATTGGATGATCTCAAAAGAAAAAGTGACATTCCATTGCACCAGCCCATCCCGTGCTTGAATCAGTCATTTTCCAAGACATATATTACAAAAGAATCAGAGAAAGCCGTTGAAGACAACCTCGTGGAAGGACTTAAAAACCTATTTATTGAAGAAGTGGAATGCAATATGATTTTGGAGGATTGTATCGAGACTCCAACCATATGGGATGCGGAGCCCAGAGATGCTTTGAACGATTGGACTTGTAACCCATCCCCATTTCTTCGAAAATCTTGGTAGATGATTGTATTAGAATTAATGAAATAACATGATTCAAAATTGAGGCCTGAATCATGTTTAAGAATCTTCAAATGTTTTGCCTCCACCTTTTGAAAGCTTAAATACCACATCTAAACTATATTTTTTGCTTTAAATTTCAATTTTTTCCCCTTAATTATTAATTTTATTTTATTTTTCTACTTCCTTTCAGCGAGCAAATTAATAAATCTGCCAATACCGGGAATGTGACATGTAATAAAACAAGCGAACAAATTCCAAGTACCAAATAATGTTTTGCAGAATATGAAGAAGAAGTGCAGCCTGAAGAGTTGAATGAAGATTTCAAATATTTTGAGAATAAAAAAAGCTAAATTTGGATGAAACTGAGACGGTAAATTTGGGAGATTAAAAATTAATGAAAGAAACAAGAATTAACATCCATCTGTCTCCATCTCAAAGAAAGGAACTTATTGATCTTTTGAGATAATATATGGATGTATTTGCATGGTCTTATGATGATATGCTGGGTTTAAGCACAGACGTTGTTTCACACAAGTTGTCGACCGATGCATCTTATCCCCTAGTCAAGCAAGAGCCAAGAAAGATCAAGCCTAATCTGAGTTTAAAAGTTAAGGAAGAAGTTTCTAAGCAATTTGATGCCAACGTCATCCAAGTCACAAAGTATCCTACATGGTTGGCTAATATAGTGCCAGTGCCAAAGGAAAATGGAAAAATTAGAGTATATGTAGACTATCGAGATCTCAACAAGGCCAGCCCAAAAGATGATTTCCCTCTTTTGAACATTCACATACTTATTGACAATTGTGAAAGCATGAGTTGCAATCATTGTTTGATTGCTTTGCAGGCTACTATCAGATTCTAATGGATGAAGAAGACACTGAGAAAACGACATTCATCACACCTTGGGGAGTATATTATTATTGAGTAATGCCTTTTGGACTCAAGAATGCAGGAGCAATATACATGAGAGCTATGACTACCATTTTTCATGACATGATACATAAAGAGATTGAAGTCTATATGGACGATGTCATTATTAAGTCACAAAAGAGCTCAGATCACATCACAGATTTGAAGAAGTTCTTTGACAGGTTAAGGCGATATAATCTGAAATTAAATCCTGCAAAGTGTGCATTTGGTGTACCTGTTGGAAAATTGTTGGGTTTCATTATGAGTAGAAAGGGCATATAATTGGATCCTTCAAAGATAAAGGCTATTCAAAACTTGCCTCCTCCAAAAATTCGAAAGGGTGTAATGATTTTTCTGTGTCAACTGAATTACATTAGTCGATTCATTGCACAATCAATAATAATTTGCGAACCAATCTTCAAGTTGTTGAGGAAAAATGCTGCTATCAAATGGACTGAAGATTGTCAGTAAGCTTTTAACAGAATCAAGGAGTACTTGTGTAGTCCGCATGTCTTGGTGCTTCTAGAACTGAGGAAACCATTGCTACTATATATGTCGGTATCAGACAATGGATTTGGATGTGTGTTGGGACAACATGATGAAACTGGCAAGAAAGAACAGGCTATATACTACTTAAGTAAGAAATTCACACCTTATGAATCCTGGTATACTTTATTGGAATGCACTTGTTGTGCCTTGACTTGGGTTGCACAAAAGTTAAGACATTACTTATGCGCGTATACCACTTATCTCATCTCAAGGATGGATACACTCAAATATATATTTCATAAGCCTATGCCTACGGGGAAGTTGACAAAATGACAAATTTTTCTAAGTGAATTCAATATTATTTATGTCACTCAAAAAGGCCATCAAAAGACAAGCGCTTACTGATCATCTTGCTGAAAACCCTGTAGATGAAGAGTATAAATTTCTTAAAACTTATTTCCTTGATGAAAAGGTATTATTTATTGGAGAGGATATTTTAGAAGAATATCCTGGGTGAAAGATATTCTTTCATGGTGCTGCAAATTCTAAAAGAGTCGGTGCTGGGGCAGTCTCAGAATCAGGTCAACATTATCCAGTCTCAGCAAAATTCAAGTTCCTATGCACTAACAATATGGAAGAATACGAGACTTGTATTTTTGGACTCAGAATGACTGTTGATATGAATATACAAGAATTATTGGTTATAGGTGACTCAGACTTATTGATTCACCAGGTACAAGGCGAATGGAGCACCAAAAATGTGAAGATACTCCACTATTTGCAATGTGTGAAGGAAATATGCAAGAAATTTTTCAAGATAGAGTTCAGGCATATTCCTAGAGCTAAAAATGAGTTTGCAGATGCTTTGGCAACCATGTCTTCTATGATTTAACATCCATACAAGAATTACATAGATCCAATCAAGATTAATGTATAGGATCAACCGGCTTATTATTTCCATGTAGATGAAGAATTGGATGGATAACCTTGGTACTATGACATTGTGAGGTATCTCAAAGACGGAGATTATCCAGAAGGCATAAGAAATATTCAAAAGAGAACACCGCGGAGGCTTACAAATTAATTTTTCTTAAGTGGAGAAATCCTTTATAGGAGGACTCCAAATTTAGGATTATTAAGGTGTGTTGACTCCCAAGAGGCGAGCAAGTTGATTGAAGAAATATATGGGGGTACATGTGGGACATACATGAATTGTTTTACTTTGGAAAAGAAGATTCTGTGGGCTGGATATTTTTGGATGACCATGGAAGCAGATTGCATTCGCTTCGTGAGGAAATTTCATCAATGTCAGATTTATGGTGATTTGATCTGAGTTCCACCAAATGAACTCAATGTGACGAGTTCTCCTTGGCCGTTCGCAGCCTGAGGCATGAATGTCATCGGTCCTATCGAGCCAGCCGCATCAAACGGACACAGGTTCATTTTAGTAGCTATCGATTACTTTACAAAATAGGTAGAAGCATCTTCACATAAGTCTGTGACAAAGAAGGTGGTGACAGATTTTGTTCGCAATAACATAGTTTGTAGATTTAGCAGCCCTCATTCAATTATAACAAATAATGGAGCTAATCTCAATAGCGGTTTGATGCATGAGATATGTCAGAAGTTCAAAATTATTCATCGCAATTCCACTTCTTATCAACCTAAGATGAATGGAACAGTTAAGGCTGCCAATAAGAATATTAAAAGAATATTGTGGAAGATAATTGATGATTACAAGCATTGGCATGAGAATTTGCCATTTTCCCTCCTCGTCTATCGCACCACAATTAAGACTTTGACTGGGGCAACACCTTATCTTTTGATTTATGGAATAGAAGCAGTATTACCAATGAAAGTTGAGATTCCATCCCTGAGAATAATCCAAAAAGATGAGTTGAGCGATGTCAAATTGATACAAAGACGATATGAGCAGTTGATGCTCATTGATAAAAATAGAATGAATGCAGTTTGTCAAGGAAAACTCTATCAACACAAGATGGCTAAAGCTTTCAATAAAAAGGTAAGACTGAGACAGTTCAAACCAGGACAGTTGGTTTTAAAGCGGATATTCCCACACCAAGATGAAGCTAAGGGAAAATTTACACCTGATTGGCATGGGACTTATGTGGTTCACAGAGTATTGATCGGAGGAGCATTGATTCTAGTAGAAATGGATGGAAAGATATGGCCGAAAGCCATCAATTTAGATGCAATTAAGAAATACTATGTCTAGGAGATTTAATATTATTTCTCATGTAATATTTTAGTATGTATTAAAGAACTACGTTCCAACCCGATTCCCTTGGCGGGATACGTAGAAAACCTACATCGGGTCTGGTCACTTAGTAGAAATTTGGCAAGAAGATCCCATTGTTATGTATTTATAAACTACGCTTGGCCTGATTCCCTTAGCGGGATACGTAGGCGGCCTACATCGACTTCGGTCACGTTATGATAAATTTTCATTTTCCCTTTTTCTTATTTTTTGTATGTAACAAATTACGTTGGTTTGACTCATGTTGTATACATAGGCAACCAGTAAAGGGTTCGGTCCCCTTGTTTCAATTTCTCAAAAAAAGTATTCATGAATTATGCTTGATGGGATAATAAGCAGTCTATGTATGGCTTGGTCACATCATGATGGAATGTTAGTATCTCTCTTCACTAAAATTGGGACAGTTTTGCAGGCAGCATTACAAGAGGACGTCAAGAGAATTAAAGATATATGGTAAATCGAATAATCAGGTACAAAAGAGACTCCAGGAAAAGGACGTTTGCTTTATTTCACGACATGTCACAATCTAAAATTTTGTAAAAATTCTTTACTATTATATATATATATAATTTATCTTATTACTTTTAATATGAATCTTTCAATAAAATATTTTCCTGTTATTTATTATCCAAGATTTAGAATGGGCGAGGATTGCAAGTCCAAACAAAGTTGAAGAAAAAACAAGTATGAAGAGCCAGAGCTTCAAAGTTAATGGGAATCAATCTTCCCGAAACTCATAATCTTTCTTTGAATGTAGGCTCGTTAGAATTATCGACCAATAAAGAAGTTAATAATGTTTACAGCCTCGAAAGATCATACGTTGAATGGTTTGAATTACTTATAAATTTATATTTTGGGAAACTTATAAATAAAGCTTTTTGAAATTTCCAAATATCTTGATGCACAAATATTTTCAGTTGCTCTACCTATGATATTAAAATGCTCTGCATAAATATTCTTAAGCGCACTGCACAAAGGCTTTCAAACATTATCAAATGCACTGCACAAATGATTTCAAATATTATCAAATGCACGGCACTAATGCTTTCCGATGTATTCAAATGCACTGCACTAATGCTTTCTGAAATATACAAATGCACTGAACAAATGCTTTCAAATATTATCAAATGCACTACAAAAATGCTTTTTGATATATATTCAAATGCACTGCATAAATGCTTTCAAATATTATCAAATGCACTGCACTAAAACTTTCCGATATATTCAAATGCACTACATAAATGCTTCCAAACATTATCAAATGCACTGCACAAATGCTTTCAGATATTTAAATTGCATCCCACATAGTTTTCAATTGTTTTCTAGTGCATTGCACAAATGCTTTAAATACAATTGTAAAAATATTTGCAAAAATGCAATATTTGCAAAGACGTCATCTTCATTAATCATCGACTGGAGAAGCTTCATTTTTATAAATTGCAGACTTAAAAGTCGCATTCTTCATAAATCATTTGGCTTAAGGCCTCATTTCATTAATCATTTGCTGAAAGGAATCATTTTCATGAATCATCGGCCGACTCCATAAGCCTTATTAAAGATTTTATTAAATCATTACAGCTTGCAAGGCCGCATTTTCATATACTTACACCCTAGAGGTGCCATTTTCATGGATTTGTTGTACATCGCTTTTTTATTTAACATTTGTTTACTAATTGTCTTATCAAGTTTAAGTTTTGCAGAAACCGTAACATAACATGGAACTGTTTCTAAGTAGTGAACGGGGGATATTTGTTGGAAAGTCAAACTCACTGACAATGTTCCTAAATCTATTCTCGAACTCTACTCAGCCTACGTCCCATAATTAAGGTTTTGAAATCCAGTCTCGCCATAGCTCGTTACTAGGACAATTTATTTTTGGCAAGGCTTTACTTCATTCCTCCTAATATTCTCTCTTCATTGAATTCGAATTTCAACTTCATTTAACCATCATAAAGGTACATTTTACTTCACTTCATTTTTTTCAATAACCTTTCACTTGTTCAATTTTGTTTTTTCCTAGGCGGCTTTTATTATCGTCTTTCTCACTTACTAATACTGACACAACTTTATAAATGATGGTGTCTTTGAATAACTCCACCTTATTCTGGCATAACTTCAAAACTGCATGTAGTTTGATTCTCGAACAACTCGAGATTTGTTGGCAACTCAGAAACAAAGTCCAGCCATAATTTTTCACGAATTTTCTTATCCCCATATTTTCATAAACTTTATTTCAACGTTGATGGTTTGGAAAAAATTGGCTATTAAGTCAACTTCTTTGCCCAAAATACTCTTTCATCGTCTCCGATCAAATAGGGACAGCTGTTGACATTCAATTTTGGCCCTCCACAACGCAATTTAAAGAATCGAGTTCCTTCAATTTTAAAACAATTCTCCTGAGAATAAATAAACAGAATTATACATAAAACAAATACCATTAGGTGTAATTTCTTGCAAGGAGAACATATATTACACTCAAAAGATCAACATCATAATACGTTAGTTGAACTAATCATAAATCTTAGTGAGAATACTCAGCTAAAAGACAAGGTAGTAATACGCCTCCTAGAAACTATAGAATCTATCATAAACAAACAAACAAAGACTTTAAATAAGTTAGAACAAAACTTCGACTTCCTTAAAACACAACAACTAGAAGTAGATAGGAAAATACATTTCTTAAATACTAAGTTCAACCTTGAAAAAATACCTACTAAAATAGAAATAGAAAGCTTAGTAAAAATAATTATAGAAACACCTAAAGAACTAGAAGTACAAAATACCCAGATAATAGAAAAAATTACAAAACAAATAGAATATATCATTTCTGAAATCAACAACTTAAAAGAAGTAATAAAAAGACTAGAAGAGATTTCTCTTTCATTAGAGAAGAAGACATAAACTATATAAAAGCTCTAGAAATATCGACCAAATACCATGACGACCCAATAGGTTTTACAAGACATATTCCGACTAGTACATCAGACAAAATATTGTAAAACAAAATAATACAATAATAGCATTACTAATAGAATTAAATATTAAAATAGATAAGATACTAAAATAAAAGCAACCTGAAGTACAAATACCGCAACTTCCTAATGAAGAAATAGACGCTCTAGGAAATCAATTAAAAAGAATAGAAATAACACCCCAAAAAGAAAAAAATAGAAATTGTCAAAAAATCACAAGCATGGACATTTTTTCACACAAGTCTAGATCAATAAAAGAAGAAAATATCCACAGAAACAGACCAAGCGTAAGCTACTCAGACAATAGAATAGGAAATAATCTCATATCTAGAATACTATCTAGGAGAAGAAACCCTAATGAAGAGCAGAACCAAGAATTAAATGAAATAGTAGACGTAGATAAAGACTTACGAATCTTCCAACAAAATCAATTAAAACTATTAAACCCAAAGATGCTATACAAGGTGTGATCTTTCTCTAGAGATACTCAATTATATACACACTATAGAGAAGAACAAATATCAGCACTAGGAGAAAATTGTTCAGTCTTAAACCTAGTCACCCCTAATTTCTTGAAGACAATAAAAAATCCTAGATTAATGATGATGCATATGGTATTGATTGTTATAGGAATAAAAGGATTAACTAGAAAAAATTTAGGTTCTAAAGTATTAATAGTAATATATGACAACAGGTGGTCAGACTTGGAAATATCCATAATAGGATTAACTGAAGTGGATATGACAAATAATGAAAGAATTTTTTATGTCAACCCAGACTTTTTAATAAATTTAACTGAATTTGGTAAACATATTAAAGTAGGGATACAAACCAAAGGATATGAAGAAATGAATAATGGAAATAACCTATTAATGTGTTTAGGATTTATAGGAAAAATGACTTTGAGTAGTAATACAAAATTCAAAATTCAAGTTGATGATGTAGTGGAAGTAATGGGTAATAAAGGAATAAAACTAATAAAAACCAATTAAAATAAATCCAGAGGAATATGCAGGATTAGAATGGAATCTAGACAAATTAAATAAGCCTAAAGTTTTTATACCCAAAGAACATTTAATGTACACTAGTTTCAAAGGAGAAACTTCAATAAGATTTACAGATTATAATTATACAAATTAAAATCTAGTAGATGACACAGATACAGAAAGTACAATAGCTACGGAACAAAAAGAATTTATGAATATAGAATTAATACAAGAAGGTTGCGAAGTCGATAATGCTATAATAACAGCAAAAGAATTATACAAAGAAAATAAATATAGTGTGTTTAAATGTAAAGGTTGTAAAAAAGGAAAAATGAATATTTTAGAAACCATAGAATATTTTAGATCATGCCTAGAAAGAAATGATAATTTAATATACCGAATGCAAGATACATATGAGAATATAGAAAAAACCTCAACAATAGACAATTTAGAATACTTTAATGAAATAGATTCCTCAATAAGTTACAAATAATTAATGAATGAAGAAACTAGTGCTCATAGTGCGAGCCCTTTCCAAAGAACCAGCCCAGCAACAAATGTTACACACGCTTCAGGCAATCTGCCAAGAAAAGCATGGCCTGCAGCACAAGAAATAGAAATAAGAGACAATGTTAAACCGGCTGGTAGAAGAATGCCTTTAGAAGAACCTATTAAACTACAAGAAGGAGGAAACAAAGGAAAAATACTTAATATAGCAGCTCATAATCCACAAATGTGGAATACAGTAATAGACGTATGGAAAGGAATAATTGTAGCAGACTTTATAAAAAACTATCACGAGACAGATGCAAAAACTATGTATAAATACTTAGAAACATTCTTAGGAGAATCATGTAAAGCTGTGTGGAAAGCATATAAACAGACATACCCACAAGAATTTCAAGGTCTAATAGAGTTAAGACCAAATCCATATAATTTTGCTAATAAAATACATGTTTTGTTAACAGGCGAAGATCCAAATAGTGGATTATTTGCTTTACAAAGAAATATAGTAATAAAATTAGAACAGTTAAGCATCACGAATTGGATGCATATTAAAGACTTTTTATAAGATTATTTCTATTATTGCACAGTTAGTGGAAATACTTTTGATGACGAACTAGGTAAAAAACTATTTCATAAGTTACCTGGAGCTCTAGGAAGAGAAATAGAAGAAAGATGGTATAAGAGAGCAGGAGTAATACAAGACCCAAATGCTTTATGGTCAATAGGACAAAAGATACAACATGTAATGGAAATACTACAGAAAAAATGTACCAATATACAAATTCAGAAACAGCTTAAACAAAATGAAATGAACTTTTATAAATCGGTTATTTATACAACTCAAAGTTATGACAAAAGACCACAAAAACCAAAGAAACATAAACGACAATCATACTATAACCCAAAGCCATATAAACGTAAAAATTATTACCTAAAAAGATCACCGGCAAGAAAACCTTATCTAAATAGAGATAGACACGTCAGAAAATATAGAAGTGATAGAAACTATAAAAATAAATTAGAATGTTATATATGTGGAAGTATAGACCATCTAGCCAACATATGCCCTAAAAGAAATAATATTAGAACTAGAAACTCCCAATTAATAGAAGAACTATAGGAGACACTTTTAAATGTAGACGAATGTATGTCAGATACTGAAAGCATATACTCCATTGTAAGTGTTGAAGTAGCAGAACAAACCCAATCTAAATCCTCTGATTCAGAAGAAGATAACTTAGTAAATGAGATAGGATTAGATAGAGGAATGATAAATTTAGAAGACCTACAATTTAGTACCATGATGAAAGTAGGAATAGAATGTCATCATAATTTTGAGAGACATAAAGGAATAGACAGTAATCAATATAACATATGTAAATGGTACCTCGGTAGAGCAAATAGAGACAAATATCATAAATGTTTTATGGAAGTATGTTACGTGTATAGAGACTAAACTAGAAATAAAAGTAAGAAAACAAAAAGAACCACAACAAGATAAGGTAACTACAAAAGACTCAGTAAAAGATTTACGACTAATAACCCTAGAAACCAGAATAAATGAAATAGACCAAAGATTAATATATTTAGAAAAAGGTAAACGGAAGGTAGAAGAAGAAGAAGAAGAAGATACACTAGGAACAATACATTTAGATAACATCGAAATGGAATTGATGAATATAGAAGAAAATAATACTAGCCTTATCTGTAATGAAGACAAACAATTTGGAATAGTTAAAGTAGTGGCTAGAATTAAAATTAAAGACATAAAAATAGAAACTCTAGCATTAGTAGACACAAGATGTACAAGTTGTCTTATAAATAAAAGGATATTGCCCGAAAAAGTATTAAAAATATTCAAAGAACCTATATCAGCAACACAAATGGATGGAACCTACAATTTTTATAATCATTACATAGAAAAATCTCAAATAAGCTTTATTAATACTTGTAATGAGTTTTATAAACCCACTTACAATATATATAAAATACTAGCAAATGACTTAGACATAAAAACAGACCTAGTAATAGGATTACATTTTCTCATACAAAATAATGGAAGTTGTTTATTTTGCAGAGACGGAATAATGCTATTTAAAAATACCACTTATACCACAGTACAAACTGAAAAGTTTCTTACAAAGGGAAGATCTCAACTAAATATACAACCAAAAGAAGAGACACCTGCCTGTTGTACAGATTGCAAAGGTGGCAATAGGTGTACCACAAAAAACCTGAATGAAGAATAGGAAGAATACTTAGAAGATACATACTTAGAAGACATAGAAAAAGATTATACCTTAATAAATATAGAAACAGAATTTTATATTTTCCAAAAAGGGATAAATGCACTAGGAAAAATAAAAAACATAAAGATTTAGACAAAATAATTTCAATACTAGATGAAATGGAAGTAATTGTAGAAGGACCCCTAGTACATTGGGATAATAACAAGATTATGTGTAAACTAGAAATAATTAACCCAGAATATACCATAAAAATGGCTTCTATCGAAGCTAATAACGAAGATACAGAAAAATTTAGGAAACAAATTAAAGAATTACTAAAACTAGAAGTAATAAGACGATCCACCTTTAAACATAGATTAACTGCATTCATGGTTAGAAACCATAGTGAGCAGGTATGAGAAAAAGCAAGAATGGTAATTAATTATAAAAGATTAAATGATAACACTAAAATAGATGCATACAAGTTACCAGACAAAAATGAATTAATAAATAGAATACAAGGTAAAAAGTTTTTTAGTAAATTTGATTATGAGTCAGGATATTGGCAGGTAAAAATGCACCCAGATAGTATAGAGTGGACAACATTTTGTCTAGAAGGACATTTTGAATGACTACCCATGCCTTTTGGATTGAAGACTGCACCACCTATTTTTCAACGAAAAATGGATACTATATTCGGAGAATATAAAAACTTTGTACTAGTTTATGTAGATGATGTACTAGTATTTAGTAAGGACATACAAGAACACTTAGGACACTTACAAACAGTGTTCTATTTATTTGTTAAAAATGGAATCATAATTAGCAAAAAGAAAATGGAACCATGTAAGACTCATATTAATTTCTTAGGAGTAACAATAGGAGAAGTTAAATAAAGCTACAACCACACATAGCCAAAAAGGTACTAGATATGCCAGATAAACTAGACACTACTAAAGATCTACAAAATTTTTTAGGATTAGTAAATTATGCTAGAAATTTTATTAAAGATTTAGGAAAAATAGCAGGACCTTTATATGCCAAAACAGGTAGTAAAGGAAAAAAATATTTTAATATAGAAGATATTAAATTAATTCAGCAAATTAAAGAAAGGGTTAAACGTATACCAGATTTACAAATTCCCCTCGAAACAGACTATTTAATAGTACAAACTGATGAAAGTCAGTTAGGATGGAGAGCTGTTTTAAAAACTAGACCAAATAAATACAGTAGTAAAAATAAAGAAAAGATATGTGCCTATCAAAGCGGTAAATATAAAGAAAAAGAAAACATGAGTAGTATAGACGCAGAAGTTTTAGCAATAATATATGGATTGAACAGTTTTAAATTATACATATTAAATAAACCAGAAGTATTAGTAAGAAAGGATTGTGAAGCAATAGTAAAGTTTCACCAGACAATCAATAGTAAAGCAAGTAGTAAAAGAAGATGGTTAAATTTTATGGATGTTATATCTATATATAATAATATAGTTTTTGAATATGTAAAGGGAAAAGATAATGATCTAGCTGATCAATTCAGTAGATTGGAACTAAAAACTAATTAAATAACTGTGTTTCAGCATGAGACCCACTAGCTAACAGCCAGCAGACAAAGGCAAGGGAATATCCCCAGCAAACTCATATGCTCAGACATTGCTTGGTAAGCTTAATTTCAGACCTCAGGGAACCATTGAAATGATGGAGCGAATTTACTTCGGTAAATTTAATTTAATCTCCTATCCTCAATGTAACCTGTCTTTTAGAATACTCCCAGAATATAATATAGATAAGACTCAAAAATGTTTAGTAGACAACTTATTGATAGCATGTACTAAAATAGATACTAAACATTTTATTGCAGCTAATAACGCTTTATGTCAATATTTCTCAGACAAGAATAGAGAAAATAAATTTAAATACTATGTAGTCATACATGGAAAAACAAATGGCTTTTTTCATACTTAGTTAGAAGTAGTAGACTCTATAAATGGGATAAAAAACCCATTTTTTAAAGGTTTTAATGATTTTACAGAAGCCTTAGACTATGCCAAAGGTATTCTGGGCCCAAACTATTACATCTCTCCAGCCCTCAGATAAAACCAAGCCCAAATACCCCAATACAATATCTAGAAAGACACCGACAAAATCATATTCTACAACCATTGTTCTACAATGATCGAAGCCTTCAAAAGACTAAATGCAAAAAATGAGGCTCTCATACAAGAGAATATGAAACTTATGAAGCAACTAGAGACTTTTCAAGGTAAGTTTGTTGCTAAATCAAATACAGGTACTCAAACAGAAGACTTGAGTTCTCCATCTCAACCAAAAATGGATGAGAAGGGTGTGCATTCCCCTCTGAATGCTCAGAAATCTACTACATCAGATCAAGGTATAGCTAGTCCGGCGCAAATGGTAGCCGGTAAAGACAAATCAAATCCGTTAATGGCTATCACTTTGCCAAAAAGTGAAGAAGAGGAATCTTCTTTCTCACAAAGAAGGTTACCTAAAACTTTCTATCAAGACAATTCTAAAAGAAATATGGCTATAAAAAGGGAAAAAATTGAAGCCATAATTAAGCAGACTTTAGAACAATTCCTCAAAGACCAATGATATGATAAGCATGTGATTAGTAAAGACAGTCCAGATCCAGAAAATAGAAAAGTTCAATCAGACAAAGACACAAATACAAGCCCAATAGGAACACCCAGCTCAGAAGAAGGCTATAGAAACGATAATTACCAAGACGCCCAAGACCCATATGAAGACGATGACTCAGGCATGAGTTTTGACGTTATTGCCCTTCATAATCTTGATACTTAGAGAAGAGGCATCCAAGAAGATAAAGACAAAGAGGAGACAAAGACATAAAGACAAATGAAAAAGACATAAAGATAAGTGAATACGTGTGCCATGTGGGTATGCCCACAGATATTATGTGAGTGCTTTCACTTTATCACTACCCTCCAAAAGTGGGAAAAACTGTTGACAAAAGCATGCGTCGGTAAAATAGTCGGTCAAAAAGAAAAAGTTTGATAGTGCATGTGACGATGGGGCCCAATAGGACCCGATGCACACTATTAAACCTTATCAATAAGTGTCGGCCATCTAGAAGAAGGCCACGTAGTGATGTTTTAATCCTTTCATTCTACCATCTCTACCTCTATATAAAGAAGAAGGACTTAAGTTAAATAGACAGAATTCTAGAGAGAGACGCTCCAAGTTTAGTGTGAGAAAATCATCCGACATATTCCCCTTCTCTTCTTGTAAAAACACCAGTCCCCTTTCTAAAAACCTTTCTCTAGTTCTACTAAAACAGTTTATGTAATAACAAAAATGTGTGTTTGTGTAAAAAAAAATTAAAAAAAATGTATCCTTCTGGACAAGTGAATGCTGTTCACTCTATACTATATGGGTGCATTTTTTGCGGACACTCTATTAACCGAAAGAGTCCTTCTGGAGACTTGTAGATCTGGTGTAACAACACTACGTACTTAAGATAAAAAAGTAAAAAATGGGGAAATTATGGTAAAATTAAGAGATAAACATGACAAGACAAGTTGAGAGAGAGAGTACTGAGTAGGATATTACATCAATTTTCAACAACAATTTGATAATCTGAACATTCATATTGAAATATTATTTTATTGAAAACATCGTTTTAATTTGGTATAAGAACGAGAAGTTTCTGTGGACACTAAATGAAAAGACACCCTGCTCATAGAGACTGCAGATCTAGATATTGGTTATTATATAGAGAATATAAGCTACAACAAATAGCTATAAAATTGAAAAAAACTTTAGAGGACTATCTTCACATAGTAGAAACAATAGATGCTATAGATAAAACTTATCAAATCAGAGAAAGAAGATTAGTTAGAGAAGACCTTATCAGTGCCCTAAAGTGGAAAATCCAAAGCCAAGAGACTGATCTGAAATATAGCAGTAATAGAATTGCTTGGTGTTACGAACGAATTAGGGAAAAATCATATCAATTGGGATAAAGTTGGTCATGCAAAATCAACATTTGTTCCAAAGTTATAAAAGAGTATTTGGTTGGTTACAAGAAGAATTAAGACATAACTCAGAAGTTAAGCAGTCAGAAATAGAGTTACGACTCGTTATAGATCAATACTCCTCATATCACCCAGACCAGCATACCACCTATCTGCAGACTCAATTAAACAATCTAGAAACACAAATAGTATACTCTGACATTAGAATAAGACAATATCAAAATAAACTAAACTCTATTCTACTAGGATAATTATTAATGATATTAGAATACATAAGAAGAGTTAGGCAAAAACAGAATTGGATATACGAAGAAAGGAAATATAGAACCGAACTCAAGAAAAACCTAGCCTGGTTAGAACATATGATTTTATTTTGAAAGTGGGTTGTCTAGTTGATGTTCTAACCAGGCTAGGTTTTTCTTGAGTTCGGTTCTATATTTCCTTTCTTCGTATATCCAATTCTGTTTTTGCCTAACTCTTCTTATGTATTCTAATATCATTAATAATTATCCTAGTAGAATAGAGTTTAGTTTATTTTGATATTGTCTTATTCTAATGTCAGAGTATACTATTTGTGTTTCTAGATTGTTTAATTGAGTCTGCAGATAGGTGGTATGCTGGTCTGGGTGATATGAGGAGTATTGATCTATAACGAGTCGTAACTCTATTTCTGACTGCTTAACTTCTGAGTTATGTCTTAATTCTTCTTGTAACCAACCAAATACTCTTTTATAACTTTGGAACAAATGTTGATTTTGCATGACCAACTTTATCCCAATTGATATGATTTTTCCCTAATTCGTTCATAACACCAAGCAATTCTATTACTGCTATATTTCAGATCAGTCTCTTGGCTTTGGATTTTCCACTTTAGGGCACTGATAAGGTCTTCTCTAACTAATCTTCTTTCTCTGATTTGATAAGTTTTATCTATAGCATCTATTGTTTCTACTATGTGAAGATAGTCCTCTAAAGATTTTTTCAATTTTATAGCTGTTTGTTTTAGCTTATATTCTCTATATAATAACCAATATCTAGATCTGCAGTCTCTATGAGCAGGGTGTCTTTTCATTTAGTGTCCACAGAAACTTCTCGCTCTGATACCAAATTAAAATGATGTTTTCAATAAAATAATATTTCAATATGAATGTTTAGATTATCAAATAGTTGTTGAAAATTATTGTAAAATCCCACTCAGTACTTTCTCTTTCAATTTGTCTTGTCATGTTTATCTCTTAATTTTACCATAATTTCCCTGTTTTTTACTTTTTTATTTTAAGTATGTGGCGTTGTTACACCAGATCTACGAGTCTCCCGAAGGTCTCTTTCGGTTGATAGAGTGTCCATAGAAAAATGCGCCTAGATAGTATAGAGTGGACAACATTCACTTGTCTAGAAGGATACCATTTTTTTACACAAACACACACTTGTTTTATTACATAAACTGTTTTAGTAAAACTAGAGAAATGTTTTTAGAAAGGGGACTGGTGTTTTTACAAGAAGAGAAGGGGAATATGTCAAAGGATTTTCTCACACTTAAATTTGGAGCGTTTCTCTTTAGAATTCTGTCTATTTAACTTAAGTCCTTCTTCTTTATATGGAGGTAGAGATGGTAGAATGAAAGGATTAAAACATAACTACATGGTCTTCTTCTAGATGGCCGACACTTGTTGATAAGGTTTAATAATGCGCGTCGGGTGCTCATTGGGCCCCATCGTCACATGCACTATTAAACTTTTTCTTTTTGACTGACTATTTTATAGATGCATGCTTTTGTCAACAGGTTTTCCCTCTTTTGGAGGGTAGTGATAAAGTGACATCACTCACATAATATCTGTGGGCATACCCACATGACACACTTATTCACTTATCTTTATGTGTTTTTCATCTGTCTTTATGTCTTTGTCTCCTCTTTTTCTTTATCTTCTTGGATTCCTCTGCTCTAAGTATCAAGATTATGAACGGCAATAGAGTCAAAACTCATGCCTGAGTCATCTTCTTCATATGGGTCTTGGGCGTCTTAGTAATTATCGTTTTCATAGCCTTCTTCTGAGCTGGGTGTTCCTATTGGGCTTGTATTTGTGTCTTCGTCTGATTGAACTCTTCTATTTTCTGGATCTGGACTGTCTTTACTAATCACATGCTTATCACATCCTTGGTCTTTGAAGAATTGTTCTAAAGTCTGCTTAATTATGGCTTCAATTTTATTATTATTTTTCTTTTTTATAGCCATATTTCTTTTAGAATTGTCTTGATAGAAAGTTTTAGGTAACCTTCTTCGTGAGGAAGAAGATTCCTCTTCTTCACTTTTTGGCAAAGTAACAGCCATTAACGGATTTGATTTATCTTTACCGGCTACCATTTGCGTCGGACTAGCTATACCTTGATCTGGTATAGTAGATTTTTGAGCATTCAGAGGGGAATGCACACCCTTCTCATCCATTTTTGGTTGAGATGGAGAACTCAAGTCTTCTGTTTGAGTACCTGTATTTGATTCAGCAACAAACTTACCTTGAAAAGTCTATAGTTGCTTCATAAGTTTCATATTCTCTTATATGAGAGCCTCATTTTTTGTATTTAGTCTTTTGAAGGCTTCGGTTATTGTAGAACAATGGTCGCAGAATATGATTTTATCTGTGTCTTTATGGATATTATATTGGGGTATTTGGGCTTGGTTTTGTTTGAGGGCTGGAGAGATGTAATAGTTTGGGCCCAGAATACCTCTAGCATAGTCTAAGGCTTTTGTAAAATTATTAAAACCTTTAATAAGTGGGTTTTTTATCCCATTTATAGAGTCTACTACTTCTAACTAAGTATGAAAAATGCCATTTGTTTTTCCATGTATGACTACATAGTATTTAAATTTATTTTCTCTATTCTTGTCTGAGAAATATTGACATAAAGCGTTATTAGCTGCAATAAAATGTTTAGTATCTATTTTAGTATATGGTATCAATAAGTTGTACTCCTTGTAATTTGTATGTTTTATTGTTGATAGTGGGTTGTCAATCCGGGCATTGAATTTGAGAGTTGCTTATTTGGTGGAGGTGTTTGAGTGAGGTTTCGGCAATTGAGGTAAGTTTGGCTATCCTTCTTTGAGATTGAGATGGGGTAATTAGTCATTCATATATTATAGACTTTGGGATGAGGTCGTAGTATGAGTTGAGAATGTTATATATATTGTGATGCCTGTGTGGGGGCTTATTTATTAATGTATTGCCATGTGGGGGTTTATTTGTATTACATAGCCCGTGTGGAGGCCTTATTTGTTATCTTATTTTCTTTGAGAGCACGTGATTCGTGATTTGCCTAAGAGAGAGGCTTGAGTATATTATTTGACTTGTGATGCTCGCCTAAGAGGTTGAGTTGGGGGTTTTGAGCATGCTTGAGTATTGAAATATCATTGAAAAAGGGGTGAATATTTAAATAGAAATATTTCCTTCCCATTACTATTTATTGAGGGTGAATATCATGTGTAGGTTAAGTTTTGAGAACTTTAAACCTTGTACCACATATGAGTTGAATATTATTTCCATGCCATGTGTGTTTTGATGCATTCATCCTCATTCATCATATCATGAAACATGGGAAGTTGAGAAATATGGAAATCCTTTTTGAGAAAGAAAATGAAACACGTTTAAACCTTTGTATCTTGATTCCCTGACCAAGGCAGTTTTCTGGTAGAGTAGTGGATGCATTGTGATCCCAACCTTTGTATCTTGAGTCCCTGACTGAAGTAGTTTTCCGGCAGGGTAGTGGATGCATTGTGATCCCTTAACCATGAGGAGGTGGCAAGGATAATGAGATATTGTGATTGAGGTATATGGTTTGCGAGACCCCCATGGGTCCTGCTTGGTAGCACAGCTCGGCAGGTGTATATGACAGGCTGTGCGACAGTCTTGATTCTACCGTACCACCACATCATTGCATCTTCAGATTCGAACCTTGTATTAGATGCTCTTTATACTTATGACACCAGGTTTTGGAATAATTTCCTCTTTATTGTTTTTCTTTTTATTTATACACATCAGATTGGATTTTGAGATGTGTGCCATCATGACCTCAATTTTTGGGTTGTGACAAATTGGTATCAGAGCACTAGGTTCACCGGTATCATAAGTTAAAGAGTAGGGTATCTAGTAGAGTCTTGCAGATCGATACGTAGACGTCCGTATTTATCTTTGAGAGGCTACAAGATACGTAATAGGAAGACTTCCTTCATCTTATTCCCTTTGTGCGATTTATTCATATCAATTATTGTATACCTCTAATCTATTCCTTCTGCGCAGATGGTGAGGACTAGAGCCACAATTACTGAAGGTGAGGCTGCACTTGCTGCTCGAGCCCTAGTATGCGGGCGAGGTAGAGGACGTAGTGGAGTCAAAGGACGAGGCTGAGTGATAGGAGCAACACCTGCTCATGGATGAGCTAGAGAGCCATCACCTGAGCCCATGTATGAGCATGAGGATGACTTAGAGAAGAAGACTGAGGAGCAGAGGCCATCCCAGCCTCCTGTGGTTCCTGATAGTGCTCCGATGCTTCAGGAGCTACTAGTTCGATTATTGGATAGACTAGATGGTACTCCTACCTCTAGTATTCTTCTAGGTAGCATAGGTTCTCCTATCATAGTTGGTACTACACCGCCAGTTCAGGGGCCTAGTATAGGATTTCATATTCCTGGTTCTTCTTTAGTGCCTTCTATTGCACCTCCAAGATTTGCAGCTCTACCAGTTTCTACTAGTGGTGCCATATTGATATCTGAGCAGAAGAGCTTCGAGAGGTTTGTTTGATTGGCGCCTCCAAGGTTTGATGGTACAGCCGGAGAGAAAGCCTATGACTTTTTGACTGAGTACCAAGACAGGTTGTTCAACCTAGGCATCTTAAAGGCACATGGAGTAGCTTACACTTTATATCAATTTATGGGAGTAGCCAAGGAGTGGTAGAGGTCAGTTCTTGCCCGTGGACCTATTAGTTCTCCTATGATAAGTTGGGAACAGTTTACTAAGATGTTCCTTAAGAAATTTGTGCCTTATAGCCTCCGTGATCAGCGTAGGGATAAGTTTGACAGACTAGAGTAGGGCTCCCTATCTGTATCTAAGTATGAGACTCGCTTTCATGAGTTATCTCATTATGCTATGTCGAGTATTCCCACTGAGTTCGAGCGGATTTGCAAGCTAGTGAAGGGATTCGCCGGTTATCTCCAAGAGGCTATAAACTCTCTTGTACTATCTGGAGGTACATTTCAGAGTATTATTGATCATGCCAGAATGATAAAGAGTATCGGACGTGCTAGATAGGGCGGGGCCAAGAGGTTCTATCAGTAGGGTCAGTTCAACGGTCATTCCTCTAAGGGTAGAGAATATTCAGATTCAGGAACCCATGGTTATCAGGGCAAACTAGTTCAGGCAGCTATTTAGGGTTCTTCGGGCTCCGGAGGCCATTTTGACACTTCTGGTTATCCCCCACGGAGTTCAGGTCCTTGAGGTTGTTATGTGTGTGATGAGTTTGGGCATAAGGCCCAAGATTGCCTCAAACATGCTCTTTCTATTGGGCGGCCCGAGGCACCAGTTGTTCGTTCTACAAATGCTCCAGCTATTTGGGGTTCTTTGCAGAATACTAGAGGTGGCACCCATGGTGCTAAGGGTGGAACACGAGGTGGTGCTCGTGGTAGTTCATAGGCTAAAGGTGACCATCAGTTATGCTATGCTATACCGAGTAGATATTAGGCAAAAGCCTCTAATGCAGTTATTACAGGTATTATTCCAGTTTGCCATTGTTCTGCTTCAGTATTATTTGACTCTAGGGTCTACCTATTCTTATGTGTCAACTTATTTTGATGTGGGTATTGATTATGTGAGTGAGCTCCTTGATGTGCCTATTGCTATTTCTACCCCGATAGGTAAATCTTTAGTGGTGGATCAGGTATACAAGGGATGTTTGGTGATATTTTCGAGTAGAGAGACCCGTGCAGACTTGATTTTATTAGAAATGCTTGATTTTGATGTGATACTGGGTATGGATTGGTTATCTCCTTATCATGATATATTAGATTGTTATGCAAAGACCGTGACCTTAGCTTATCCCGGTTTGCCTAGCGTTGTATAGAAGGGTAATCAGAGTTCGTATCCTAAGAGGGTGATATATTATATTCATGCTCGTCGCTTGATGGATAAGGGTTGTTTGTCTTATTTGGCTCATGTACATGATCTCACTATAGACTCATCTCCTATAGAGACTATGAGGGTGGTGAGAGAGTTTATGGATGTATTTCCTACAGACTTGCCAGGAATTCCTCCTAACCGTGATATCGATTTTGTGATTGATTTGGAGCCTGACACTAAACCCATCTCTATTTCTCCTTATGGGATGGCTCCGGTAGAATTGAAAGAGTTGAAAGAACAATTGGAAGATTTATTGAAGAAAGAGTTTATTAGGCCTAGTGTATCACCATGGGGTGCACCAATTTTATTTGTGAAGAAGAAAGATGGTACTATGAGGATGTGTATTGACTATCGACAGTTGAACAAAGTCACTATAAAGAACAAGTATCCTCTTCCTCGCATTGATGATTTATTTGACCAGCTTTAGGGTGCATCAGTATGCTCAAAGATTGATTTGAGGTCGGGTTACCATCAGTTGAGAGTTTGGGAATCTGATATCCCAAAGACTGCATTCAGGACTCGTTATAGGCATTATGAGTTTGTGGTTATGTCCTTGGGGTTGACTAATGCCTCGGCTGCTTTTATAGAGTTGATGAACCGGGTATTTCAACCTTATTTGGACTCGTTTTTGATCATGTTTATTGATGACATCTTGGTTTATTCCAAGAATGAGGCAGATCATGTAAGGCACCTGAGGACAGTCTTTCAGAGATTGAGAGAGGAGAAGTTGTATGCAAAATTCTCCAAATGTGAGTTTTGGCTTGAGTCCGTGACATTCTTGGGTCATATAGTGACCAAGGATGGTATTATGGTTGATCCAGCCAAAGTTGCAGCAGTTCGTGATTGGGTTAGGCCTACTTCGGTTACCGAGATTTGGAGTTTTATTGGGTTAGCAGGCTACTATCGTCGGTTTGTTCAAGGATTCTGTTCTATTGCAGACTCATTGACTAGGCTAACTCAAAAGACCGTGGCATTTCAGTGGACTGATGAGTGTGAGGCGAGCTTTCAAAAGCTCAAGGAATTATTGACTTCACCACTAATTCTAGCCTTACCCGAGAAGGGCATGGCATTTATTGTGTTTTATAATGCTTTGGGAGTCGGCTTGGGTGGTGTATTGATGCAAAAAGGTAGAGTTATAGCTTATGCTTCTTGATAGTTAAAGGTACATGAGAAGAACTATCCTACCCATGACTTAGAATTAGCAGCGGTGGTGTTTGTTTTGAAGTTGTGGAGGCATCATCTCTATGGAGTGCATTGTAAGGTCTATACTGACCACCGTAGCCTTAAGTATATCTTTTCTCAGCCGAATCTGAACATGCGGTAGCGTAGGTGTTTAGAGTTATTGAAAGACTATGATATCACCATACTTTATCATCCAGGCAAAGTTAATGTGGTAGCGGATGCCCTGAGTCGCAAAGCAGTTAGCATGGGTAGTTTGGCCTTCCTTAAGGCTGTTGAGAGGCCTTTGGCGTTGGAGGTTTAGTCATTGGCTAGACAGTTGGTACGACTTGATATTTCTACACATCATGGTATTTTGGCCTTTGTGTAGGCTAGATCTAGTTTGATGGACCAGATTCGTACACACCAGTTTGAAGATGACAAGTTGAGGGTCATTCGAGATAAAATGTTGAGTGTTGAAGAAAAATCAACCTTTCTTGATCCGGAAGGAGTTTTGAGGATTAATGGTCGCATTTGTGTGCCCAAGGTGAGTGAATGGGTACGTATGATATTGGAGGAGGCTCATTGTTCCAAATATTCGATTCACCCGGGAGTGGAAAAAATATTTCATGACTTGCAACAACACTATTGGTGGTGTGGCATGAAGAGAGACATTATTGATTTTGTGGCTAAGTGTCTAAATTGCCAACAAGTGAAGTATGAACATCAGAAACCGGGTGGTCCTATGCAAAGAATGCCCATTCCTGAGTGGAAATGGGAGCATATCACTATAGACTTCGTGTCTGGATTACCCATGTCATTGGGTAAGTATGACTCTGTCTGGGTGATTGTGGATCGATTGACCAAATCAGCCCATTTCCTTCCAGTGAAGACTAGCTATAATGCGGACCAGTTAGCTAGGATCTATCTTCGTGAGATTGTTAGGCTGCATGGGGTGCCTATCTCTATTGTGTTGGATCGGGGTTCAGTATTTACCTCTTATTTTTGGAAGGCATTACAACGTGGTTTGGGTACGCGGCTAGAAATGAGTTCAGCATTTCATCCCCAAATTGATGGTCAGTCTGAGCGGACTATTCAGGTGTTGGAGGATATGCTTAGGGCTTGTGTGATTGATTTTGGTGCCCGATGGGACCAATAGTTGCCTTTAGCAGAGTTTGCCTATAATAATAGTTATCACTCCAGCATTTAGATGGCACCATTTGAGGCATTGTATGGTCGTAGGTGTCGATCACCTATTGGATGGTTTAATTCTGTTGTGATTGATGCATTAGATACTGACTTACTTAAGGATGCTGTGGAGCGGGTACGTTTGATTCAGGGTCGATTATCGATAGCTCAAAGTCGTCAGAAGAGTTATGCTGACAGGAGGGGTCGTCCCTTAGAGTTCATGATGGGTGATTGTGTGTGGCTTAAAATATCACCCATAAAGGGTGTGATGAGATTCGGAAAGAAGGGCAAGCTTAGCCCAAGGTTTGTTGGCCTGTTTGAAATCCTGAGGAGAGTAGGTGGAGTGTCATATGAGTTGGCCTTACCCCCTAAATTGTCAGCTGTCCATCCGGTGTTTCATGTTTCCATGCTTCGCAAGTACATACCGGATGAGTCTCATGTGATTTCTTATGATGCGGTAGAGTTGAGTCCGGATTTGACTTATGAGGAGGAGCCAACAATTATTCTAGATAGGAAACTTCATAGACTCAGGACCAAGGAGGTCGCTTCGGTTAAGGTGCAGTGGCAGCATCAGCCTGCTGAGGAGGTGACTTGGGAGTTAGAGTCTGATATGCGGGCTCGGTACCCTCAGCTTTTTGAGACCCCAGGTACTTTATTTTATCTTATGTTCGAGGACGAGTATCCTTTTTAGTGGTGGATATTGTAATGACCTTGAGGGTGATTTTCAAAAATTTGTACAAAACACACATGAACAGTAACATGCGTGAACAGTAACTTTTTGGGCAGAAAATGCCCCTTTCTTTCCATTTCAATATTTTCATCAATTGTTGGAGTTCTTGAACTTCTTGAGGTGATTTGAGAAGAGATTTTTAAGGAAAAGTGTTGGGTAAGTAATTTTTGACCTAAAACCTTTCCTTTTCATTAAGTTTTTGATGATTTTAACCCTTAAAGTTTAGTTTTAAACCACAAAAATCTTTGTTTCTTCCATAATTCGAATTTAAGAAAAATGGTAATTTCTAACTCGTTTTGAGCTCTATTTTTATGGGTTTTTCAACCATGAGTTCTTTATTACAAGTATAATGTGATTGTCCAATAAATTTCCAGATTTGACCTTTTCGGAAATAATTAATTTTTGACCATTTTACCTCCGGTTCCGAAACCTATCAATATGGGTGTCATTGGACTCCTTGTAATATGTATGTTTTATTGTTGATAGTGGGTTGTCAGTCCGGGCATTGAATTTGAGAGTTGCTTATTTGGTGGAGGTGTTTGAGTGAGGTTTCGGCAATTGAGGTAAGTTTGGCTATCCTTCTTTGAGATTGAGATGGGGTAATTAGTCATTCATATATTATAGACTTTGGGATGATGTCGTAGTATGAGTTGAGAATGTTATATATATTGTGATGCCTGTGTGGGGGCTTATTTATTAATGTATTGCCATGTGGGGGTTTATTTGTATTACATAGCCCGTGTGGAGGCCTTATTTGTTATCTTATTTTCTTTGAGAGCATGTGATTCATGATTTGCCTAAGAGAGAGGCTTGAGTATATTATTTGACTTGTGATGCTCACCTAAGAGGTTGAGTTGGGGGTTTTGAGCATGCTTGAGTATTGAAATATCATTGAAAAAGGGGTGAATATTTAAATAGAAATATTTCCTTCCCATTACTATTTATTGAGGGTGAATATCATGTGTAGGTTAAGTTTTGAGAACTTTAAACCTTGTACCACATATGAGTTGAATATTATTTCCATGCCATGTGTGTTTTGATGCATTCATCCTCATTCATCATATCATGAAACATGGGAAGTTGAGAAATATGGAAATCCTTTTTGAGAAAGAAAACGAAACACGTTTAAACCTTTGTATCTTGAGTCCCTGACCAAGGTAGTTTTCTGGTAGGGTAGTGGATACATTGTGATCCCAACCTTTGTATCTTGAGTCCCTGACCGAAATAGTTTTCTGGCAGGGTAGTGGATGCGTTGTGATCCCATAACCACGAGGAGGTGGCAAGGATAATAAGATATTGTGATTGAGGTATATGGTTTGCGAGACCCCCATGGGTCCTGTTTGGTAGCACAGCTTGGCAGGTGTATACGACAGGCTGTGTGACAGTCTTGATTCCACTGTACCACCACATCATTGCATCATCATATTGTATTGCATTGCATTGATATCATATTTGTGCTGCTTGAATTATCTGATTAATTGTGATTATGAGCTGTTATTATGGGTCTACTTTACTCGCGCCACTCTATATATAAACTGGCGGCACCGATGCCGAAGTGGGACTTTTCTATATACAGGTGGAAGCGTTCTTTAGTTTATTTCATAGGTTTGATTAATTCCTTATACTCAGTCAGCTAAAACCTACTGAGTATATGTTAATTGTACTCACCCCTACTTCTGTATCTCTTTTTGATGCAGATACTAGTCGGGATACCTCACGTGGCAGTTGATATTCTAGCGGATTGTGTATTCTCAGATTAGTGGTGAGGTCCCAGAATTCGGATCGTCACTAGTCTATCCTTATTTTTTAGTCTTTTGTATCATTCAGAGACTTATGTTGTATCTTCAGATTCGAACCTTGTATTAGATGCTCTTTATACTTATGACACCGGGTTTTGGAATAATTTCCTCTTTATTGTTTTTCTTTTTATTTAAATTGGGGTATCACTTTCCCCTTTGGGAGTCTGGTATGAGTTTTATTTTTAGGGTTACACATCAGATTGGGTTTTGAGATATGTGCCATCATGACCTCAATTTTTGGGTCGTGACAGGGTCTCATGCTGAAACACAGTTGTTTAATTAGTTTTTAGTTGCAATCTACTCAATTGATCAGCTAGATCATTATCTTTTCTCTTTACATATTCAAAAACTATATTATTATGTATAGATATAACATCCATAAAATTTAACCATCGTCTTTTACTACTTGCTTTACTATTGATTGTCTGGTGAAACTTTACTATTGCTTCACAATCCGTTCTTACTAATACTTCTGGTTTATTTAATATGTATAATTTAAAACTGTTCAATCCATATATTATTGCTAAAACTTCTGCGTCTATACTACTCATGTTTCCTTTTTCTTTATATTTACCGCTTTGATAGGCACATATCTTTTCTTCATTTTTACTACTGTATTTATTTGGTCTAGTTTTTAAAACAGCTCTCCATCCTAACTGACTTTCATCAGTTTGTACTATTAAATAGTCTGTTTCGAGGGGAATTTGTAAATCTGGTATACGTTTGACCCTTTCTTTAATTTGCTGAATTAATTTAATATCTTCTATATTAAAATATTTTTTTCCTTTACTACCTGTTTTGGCATATAAAGGTCCTGCTATTTTTCCTAAATCTTTAATAAAATTTCTAGCATAATTTACTAATCCTAAAAAATTTTGTAGATCTTTAGTAGTGTCTAGTTTATCTGGCATATCTAGTACCTTTTTGGCTATGTGTGGTTGTAGCTTTATTTAACTTCTCCTATTGTTACTCCTAAGAAATTAATATGAGTCTTACATGGTTCCATTTTCTTTTTGCTAATTATGATTCCATTTTTAACAAATAAATAGAACACTGTTTGTAAGTGTCCTAAGTGTTCTTGTATGTCCTTACTAAATACTAGTACATCATCTACATAAACTAGTACAAAGTTTTTATATTCTCCGAATATAGTATCCATTTTTCGTTGAAAAATAGGTGGTGCAGTCTTCAACCCAAAAGGCATGGCTAGCCATTCAAAATGTCCTTCTGGACAAGTGAATGTTGTCCACTCTATACTATCTGGGTACATTTTTACCTGCCAATATCCTGACTTACAATCAAATTTACTAAAAAACTTTTTACCTTGTATTCTATTTATTAATTCATTTTTGTCTAGTAACTTGTATGCATATGTTTTAGTGTTATCATTTAATCTTTTATAATTAATTACCATTCTTGCTTTTTCTCATACCTGCTCACTATGGCTTCTAACCATGAATGCAACTGATCTATGTTTAAAGGTGGGTCGTTTTATTACTTCTAGTTTTAGTAATTCTTTAATTTATTTACTAAATTCTTCTATATCTTCGTTATTAGCTTCGATAGAAGCCATTTTTATGATATATTCTGGGTTAATTATTTCTAGTTTACACATAATCTTGTTATTATCCCAATGTACTAGGGGTTTTTCTCCAATTATTTCCATTTCGTCTAGTATTGAAATTATTTTGTCTAAATCTTTAGGATTTTTTATTTTTCCTAGTGCATTTATCCCTTTTTGAAAATTATAAAATTCTGTTTCTATATTTATTAAGGTATAATCTTTTTCTATGTCTTCTAAATATGTATCTTCTAAGTATTCTTCCTATTCTTCATACAGGTTTTTTGTGGTACACCTATTGCCACCTTTGCAATCTGTACAACAGGCAGGTGTCTCTTCTTTTGGTTGTATATTTAGTTGAGATCTTCCCTTTGTAAGAAACTTTTCAGTTTATACTGAGGTATAAGTGATATTTTTAAATAGCATTATTCCGTCTCTGGAAAACAAACAACTTTCATTATTTTGTATGAGAAAATATAATCCTATTACTAGGTCTGTTTTTATGTCTAAGTCTTTTGCTAGTATTTTATACATATTGTAAGTGGTTTATAAAACTCATTACAAGTATTAATAAAGCTTATTTGGGCTTTTTCTATGTATTGATTATAAAAATTGTAGGTTCCATCCATTTGTATTACTGATATAGGTTCTTTAAATATTGTTAATACTTTTTCGGGCAATATCCTTTTATTTATAAGACAACTTGTACATCCTGTGTCTACTAATGCTAGAGTGTAATGACCTTGAAGGTCATTTTTTTGGAATTTTTGTAAAATGACCATTTTACCCCTCCCTTTAGATGCTCTGAGTCATTTCTAATTGTTACCGGATGTTGATTTTTAGAAAATCCCATTAAAAGTTAAGTCATTGGAAATTTTGAGTTTCATAAGCTTTAAGTATTAAAAAGTGGTATTTGGGGTCAATTGGAGCTACGGGTCTCGAAATAGAATTACGTCGATTCCAGCAGCTCCAAAATGTCAAAATAGGCTTAGGAGACTTTACGGAATCAGTTTTGGAGTTGTAACGAAGATTTGAGGCCTTTAATTGAGAATTTGAGGAACTTTAAGCCAAGGTTTGACTTTGGTCAACTTTTGGAGTTCTGATGCACGAAATAGAATTCTGACGACTCCGTTGGATTCGGGAGATGGTTTTTGGTCTAGAAGAAGTGTTGGTTGAATTTTTAGAGGTCCCGAGTCCATTTTGGTATTTTGAAGGCCTAAGTTGGTTTAGTTGCGACTTTTCGAGTTTTGGGTCAATGAAATCTCGAATTCAAATTCTGATGGTTCCATCAGCTCCAAAATGACCAAATTAGTTTAGTAGCACTATTGGAATGACTATCGACGCAATCGATACGAGTTTGGGGCCATTTGGCGCTTTTGACTTTGAAACTTAGTCTATGGTTGACTTTGGTCAATATTCTTGGAAAATGCACTCAAATGAAAATTATGACAGCGCGGTTAGTTCTTGGATGTTGATTTTGGTCTAGAACGACCCTTCGTTTACTTTTCAAGGCTTCCAGACTAATATCGAGGCCCGTTGTAGAATATGGCTTAAAATGGCTCTTGGGTGTGGGACTCAATTTTTATTAAAATAATCTCGTGTGGAAATTTTGAATGAACCATTAAGTCCAAAACATCTATTTTAGTGGGTTAACATATTTGGTTTATTTTTATCGGATTCCGAACGAATTCCGAGCACCCCATCGGAGATTTTGGATTTTCCAAAATCTGAAAATGACAGCAAGCAGCAGTCCCATTTTTGGGATTTTTCTCCAACTTTAAAATCCTATAACTTGAGCATTAGGGATCCAAATTGGGTGATTCAAAAAGCAAAATTGTGAGGTTTTTCGTGGAGAACGCATTGGAGAGATATTTTTTTTTTGGGGGGGGGGGAACAGACCCTACACGAGGCTCCCACCTCTCGTGCACAGTCAGGGGTTGAGCAGCACCCCCAAGCCTTAACATAAATAAAATAATAAAAATAATAAAATACACGGAGGGGGACATAAACCTTACCTCCGAACTTAAGATGGTTCAGAAGTCAGCCGACCTACTAAGATCGGCCAGCTCCTCTCCATTGGTAGTTGGAAATCGATAAACCTATGAGAGGACTCCTCTCAATACAATAAAACTAAGAAAAACGTAAATGAGGGAGACTCTCCCCTTCCATGTCAATACAAGAAGAAAACCTACACTAGTCCTATTCAACTAAGCTACATTAAAACATAGCTAAATTGAAGAACAAGTATATAAAACTTCCAATTTCCATGGATCGAGATCATTTATTTTATCTTCGCCTTCTTAATCTTTTTCATACCGAGCTTGTCCATGAGATGCGAGTGCTTCATGCAATGTCAGTGCATGGTGTTGCATATTTGGTGACATATGGATGTATTTCATTTGATGAGTCTTCAGTCGGCTATCTTTTTCAAGGTTGCTCGACTAACGTCTCCAGTTATCCGTTTAGGTTGTGAATTCTTGAGGTCTGTAGTTGCTACATATGCTATCATACTACAACATGTGGGATCAGTTTGATGTTGCATGATGCATATTGTTGAGATTTTGCTGACTGTTGCTGAATTGTGTGTTGCTTTTGGCTTGTGTTGTTGCTGATGCTGTTGAGTGGTTGATGCATATGGAGCTTCTGTGTGACCTGCAGAATCAGTTGGACCACAAACAAGTACTACTGTTGTTGCTCTGGTATCTGCAAGGGATTTAGGGTTGTTGTTGTGTGCTGGAAATGGTTGAAGATCTTCCAGGTAAGCTGCTGCTATTATAGTACATGGCTTGTGCAACTGCAGCTTCTTAGAGTTTGCAGCTTCTGATGCTCCAGCAACCTGCATAAACAAACAAGCAAACACAAAAGTAGTGGAGCTCTTGTTGGTTCCAACAGTTGCTCCAGCAGTGGTTTTTTGGTTTCCTCATCTGGAGTAGTTTCATTGTTGAGAAACAGCCATAGTGAGTGCTGCCTGTTGGAAGTTGATGGATTTTTTCCACCTGCACAAAAACAATCAAACAAAAACCAATCAACAAAACAAATAGTAGGCTTGCACTCCATTGGTTGATGGTATTCTGCAGATTCCTGTTGGTTGTTGTTGGTGTTGTATGATTCATCAAGGTGTTGTAGGGTGTTGGTTGTTGGTGATCTTGTTGTGGGATGCTGCATGTGTGTTGCAACCATGAATGGGCCTCCAATTGCTGGATGGTCTATTGTATGTCTGCACCTACCTGCACATCCAAGAATGAGAAGAAAGGAGAAGACCTCTACTCTATTCTTTACCTCTAGTGGTATGTTGATTATTCTATGAAAGCAATAAACTAGGGAGACTCTCCCTTTACAATATGACATAGCTATGTTGACTAAGAAAAAGTACATTGCAAATACATATAGGAAACTATTACACAATCTGACTTAAGATATATTAATCAAGGAGGTTGTTTGATCCTTTTTAGGCTTTTCCTTCTGAAACTTGCCAGTCCTAGCTTGTCCATCTTGAAGTAACCCTTTGTTTCTTTTGGAAGCTGCTGTAAGTTGTAGAATTGTTGTGTCTGATTGAACATGTGGCTGCATTTAGATAAGGTATCTGTAGGGTAATTTGTTTCTCTGAATATGTGTATGCACTGAAAGAATTCCAGTAGCTGGACCAAAGACTGCAAATTTGCAACATATTTGTAAATGCTCCAAGGTGGTTTGATATCTTTTTTCAGCCACTTGGTCAATAATTCTGAATCAACTTCCAATATCACTCTATTATAGCCATGTTGAAGGCACCATTTGATGCCAATAGTTGCTGCTTGCACCTCTGCTTGGTTGTTAGTACCCTGTCCCAATGGAGTTGCAAAGGCATATATTAAGTTCCCATTGTGGTCTCTTAATATTCCCCCTGCTCCAATTTTCCCAGGGTTGTCTAGTGCACTTCCATCAGTATTCAACTTCACTATGGAAGGTGGAGGCCTGATCCACACCACTTTGATCACTCTCATATTATGCTGGCATTTTTCTACCATAGTAACTAGCTCCTTCCAGCTCTCTGGCCACTTAATGTATGGGTAAGCATTGTTTATCAGCATGTATAGATCCTTACCTATGGAGAATTTAACTCTAGTAACACTAGATTTCTTTCCTCCATACTTGCTTGCACATCTATTCTTCCATATATGCCAATAAACAAAGATAGGAGTGGCCTGCAACATGAGCTTATGGACATCATTATTGGGCTTGGAAGTCCACCACTTCATCAGGATGCATCTCAGGGATATGGTGTCATGCAGGATCACCCAGGAACTGGAGAATTGTTGCCAAATATGCTTGGCAAAATCTCCAGAAGCAAATATGTGCTCTATATCATCCAATCCAGGTCTGTAGCAACAAGAGCATGCTGCTGGTGCTACTCCAAACTGGCCAAGTTTATTATTGGTGGGCAGCTTATATCTGAGAGCTCTCCAAAGTAGAAAGGAAGCTTTGAAAGGAATGTTGGTGTGCCAAGTGCTGCCATTAGTTAAGGTCCTAGATTTCTTCTCCCTGATTTATTCCCAAGCAGATTTGCATGTGAAGCCACCATGAGAATTCAGTTTCCAGCAAGCTTGATCAGGTATGTTGTGTTTGTAGATAATATCAGTGCTAAGTATCTGCTGCACCAGCTGAGGAGGGGCATCTTTTCTGATTTTCTACACATTCCATTCCCCATTCTCCAGATATTCAGAGACTGTAGTATTATTGAGCCTTGGTAGATAGCTATTGTGATTAGCTAGTGGTCCTATACCCATCCAATCATCCCACCAAAAGCTGCATGTACCTGAATTGATGTGCCAATTTATATGAGGCTCAATATTCATTTTATTTGCCACCATATGCTTCCACATAAGAGATTGACCTGTATTCCATTTTTTTATCACTGGATGTGCTCTTTGGCAGTACTTAGCCTTTAAGAATTCTCCCCATAGTGTTTTCTTGGACCTGAAGGTCCACCACTATTTGTATTGCAAGGACAAGCACACATCTTGTATGTTTTTCATACCAATACCCCCTTCCTCCACAAGGTAGCTGAGTGTCTTCCAGGATGCCCAATGGTATTTTCTCTTTTCTTTGTCCCAGCCCCAGAAAAAATCTGCCATAAGCCTTGTAATTTGTTTAAGGGTAGTGACTGTAGGGGTGAGAGCTGACAACAGGTGGATTGGAAGGGATTGCAACACTGACTTAATAAGAGTAGCTCTTCCCCCATAGCTCAATATTTTGGTCTGCCATCCTCTAATCCTGGAGATCACTTTGGAGACCATATTATTAAAGTAAATGATTCTTTGACCCCCAATATATAAGGGACATCCTAAATAGGTAATAGGGCCATGAGTTGATTTGAAACCAGTGATAGAAGTTACCCTTTCAATAATAGCTGGATCAGTATTCAGAGGGATCATACATTGACTCTTTTCTTTGTTAATAAGCTGTCCTGATGTGTGTTCATATAGCTGCATAGTCTTCATGATCAGCTTGAGGGAAAAGTTGGAGGTTGAAGTGAAAATAATTACATCATCAGCAAAGCTCAGGTGATTAATTGAAGGACCCTTCTTCTCCATGTGAAAGCCTGTGTACAAATAGTGTTGATGAAGGTTGTTGAGTAGTCTTGACAGCACCTCGGCACCTAAAATAAATAGGGCTGGAGACAAAGGATCTCCCTGTTTGAGGCCTCTTGTAGAATGAAAGAAACCATGCCTACCTCCATTCACAATAACTGAGTACTAGTTATTAGCCATTAACCTCCAAACCATGTCAATAAATACATCTCCAAAACCCATTCTTCTCATAACTAGACATATAAATGACCAAGACACCCTGTCATAGGCTTTGGCCATGTCTAGTTTGATAACAACATTGTTTCCAATCTTTGGTTTTTTGATGCCATGAATGATCTCTTGTGCTAACATAATATTTTCATAAATGCTTCTTCCCTGTACAAACCCAGACTGATTTTCAGAGATTACCTGAGGGAGAATTGGGGCTAGTCTAAGGTAAAGGACTTTAGAAATCACTTTATTGGTGAAGTTGCTGAGTGATATAGGCCTGAAATCTGAAAGTTTATTAGGATGGTCTACTTTTGGGAGTAGAACCAAACAAGCATGTGTGATGAACTTGGGAATAGAATGTCCACAACAAAAGTACTTTACTAAGTTTAACAAATCTTCACTAATAATATCCCAACAAGTATGGAAGAATTTGCCATTAAATCCATCAGGACCTGCAGCAGACACATCACTGAGAGACAATACAGCAGTTTTCAACTCCTCCTTGGTAGGCATAGCATTAAGAATTTGGTTTTGCTGAGCTGTGATGGTATTGGGTATGCATTTTAGGATATCTTCATTGATCAAATCCTCTTTTCCAGTAAAGATCTTCTCAAAGTATTCACAGGCAGCAATAGCTATGTTTTGATCACCTTGAATGGTGTTTTCTTGGTCATCAGTAATTTTATGAATAAATAATCTTCTTCTCCTTCCTCTGATGATAGTATGAAAATATTTGGAGTTGGCATCTCCATCCTTAAACCACTGAAGCTGAGTTTTTTGCTTAAGGATGGAATGCTCTGTCTTCAAATATCTAATGTACTGAGCATTCACCTGATTAAGCTTGCTCCTATTACTTTCAGAATTGTGTTGGATGATAGCCTCTTCTTCTTGTTGTACCTTCTATTCAAAATCCTTGACAGCTCCATATATGTCTCCATACTGTTGTCGTGACCAAGTGCTAAGAGTGTTTGCCACCCTCTTAAGTTTCATATGGAATATTCTCATTGGATTACCTTCAATAGATTGGAGAGATTGAAAACTGAGGCTAGATTGTGGGATTTTTTGCAAGGAACATCATGGTGTAATTTAGGTTGTGAAGTGTATCCCTAGAATTCTAACTGAGGACTTGTAATTTAATCGTAAACTCCAAGGGAGTGGATCGATATCAGAATGATAAGCTTATGGATAAAGAAAGTAGCAGTGAGTATACTTTTGTGAATGCAATTAAGAATTTTAGTGAGAGTGCGCATAAAATTGGGTTATTCCATTATATTTGGTTGGTATAAGTGGGTTTAAGGTGTCTTGTCGATTAAGAAGGTTAACTTTGAGATGATGGCAATAGTTATTGAGCATAACGGTAATAAGAATTTGTGATGGATTATGATCCGGACACAACCATACTTTAAGAATTTTTGGTTAAATAGATTCGATATGATAATAATGACTTGCAAGTATCTAAATTGTGGTTTTCTACTATTTAGTGAGTCGCATGGTGGTATAAAAAGTCGTAGAATGTGTTAAGACACCGCTAGGATAGAATTGAAAGAATCTAGAATCATAAATGAAAATAATTAGTGAAATGTAGTTTAGCCATCGAAATAAGGCGAGAATAATTATATTTACTCTAGTTGTAAGGGCCGAATGTATCTTCAGAGAAAGTAGAGAATTAAATTTAGTAACACGTGGTTCTGTTTATTTTGCTCTATTTATGGTGGCATTGTTATGTGTTATTCATATGGGTTAACGATTATTGGATAAGATTTGAGAAATAACTCTATAGGCGTTTGACTCGAGTGTGGTAATAAGTTCTTTTGTGGTTTCAAATTTGGTAACTGGTATAATTAAATTTTAACGAAGGATATAATAAGATCAATGGAGAGGTGATCAATGATAGCTAAGATATGTGAATTTATAAAGGTCATCAATATATGAGCTAATTTTGATAGATAATGGGATTGGGTTACATGGATGAAATTCGAAATTCAAGTGGTTTATTTTAAGTCTACATTATGGCAGTAGGTTTCGTCAAAGTATAGATCGGCAAGATAAAAATTGATCGATCACATGGGGTATTGAGCAGTTGAAAGAACTTGTGCAGGGTTTGGATTGCAGAGTTTATTGCTTTTGATCATTAAAAGGCCTAAGAAAGGGCTTCACTTAAAGTTTTGATTCAAAAGAATAAAGTTGGTAAATGAGTTAGCAAAAGGAATAAGAGTCTGGTATATTAAATAGTTCAAGGTATTTGGAATTTGCTTCATGAGAAGCATCTAAGAAATAATAAAAAATAAGACACCATGTGTAGATCCTTAGTTCAAAGTTGAAGATTGTACGAATTTTCGCCCTTGTTTTCAAATATGACTATACAATGTCGATTGGTTCGACACAGACTTATGAGGAATGTAACAATGACTTTTCTAAAGGTTTGGTTTTGGTTTGAATGAAAAATAATGAGGTGTCAAAGATTATGTGTTTTATGTAAGGTTAGACTCTCAAATTATGGTAGGTGACTTATGAATGCACTACAAGATGGGATATAGTTCTTCATGGTTATTAATGATATCGAATTGGATTGATACGACTCTATTAATGGGTTATACGAACTATTGTGATACGTTACATAGGCACTAGAGGGTAAATAGAGGCTATGTGCTCATAGTATATAGAATTATTCAGGTGACCAAGAATTTCTCTAAGTTTTGGTATGGGGAACAAACTGGTCGATTGTGGGTAGCAAAAAAAAACAAAGTGATGGAGTCAGATGAATGAAAATGTTTGATATAAGCACTATGGGAGAAGTATCTTGTGTTATTCGATCTTGATTTCGTACATTCTTATGTAACTATCTATTTTGTTTCGGACATGAGTTGAAGTATGATTTGCTGCCTATGCCCACACGTGTTTCTACTTCGGTGGATAGATCCCTAGTGGTTGATCGATGTACCGATCCTGCGATATCCTTTTGGTAGGGTAGGATGTTTTTACAAACTTGGTTATTTCAGTTGTGATAGATTTGGTGTTGTTAGGGATTGTTGAAGTATAATAGTGTGAATTTACATGCACAATTCTTTTTATAAGAATTTGTAGAAGAGCTACCATGAATACTTACAGTTGTCCGACAGTCTTAAAATTCAACTCTCATCAGGGTCTTGTTCTGGCTATGTATGGTAGAATATAGGGGGCCAATGGGTCTAGTGTTACCGCTCTTAAGGGTTGTTTACAATCACAACTACTGATCTACCATTTTTGATAGTGTTATTAGAAGTTTTGTATACTTGGGTGTATCGCCTGCTAGGAGGGTATTCAATCATTTCATTCGTTGGGTTAGATAAATCATATTCTCCAGTAATGAGTACCTAATGCCTAAAGATCAGATTTGTATAGCTGAAGCTCGTGGGAAGCTTTGGTAGTGAGAATGGAATCTTAACAAGATCTGTGATAGTCTGTGCATTATGAGTGTGGTGATTGATTTAGGTTCACTTCTGGTTGTAGTAGGTATTAAGTCTAGAATTTTCTCGTGGTTATGTGATGAAAGATTGTCCTGATGGTTATGATAAGTTTTGGAGGGTTTCGGTTAAGGTTTGGTTAATGGGTTAATCTGTGACGTCTAAATTATCCCTAATTTATAGATTTGCTAAAGTTTGATTCGAAAATTCAATTCATAGAAGTTGATCTTGATGGAATAGTCTTAATGAGGAGTTCACTTGAAGGAATGAAAACTGACTTTTGAAGATTATAACTCAGGCTTTTGGTAACGTTGTTTATTCTCCTTTCTCCTTCTTTATGCTCGAGGACGAACATGATTTTTAGTGGTGGATAATGTAATGACCCATTAGGTCATTTTGAAAATGAGTCTTCCTCCTTTCATAGAAGACCCTTTTCGTAAATTTAAGCGGTAACTTTGGTTAATTAGTTAAGGGATAATTTTAGAGAATTAATTTAACTGATGGGCTAAAGTGTTAATTTATTTAATACTTATACCACTTTTCTTATATTTAATAAAATAGGTTAGTAGGGTTTATAAATTTTAATACATAATCAGTTTGGAAAAGGAAAAAAAATACTAATAAAAGAAAAGAATAAAAAAAAAGAACAGAATAAAAATAATTATATATAGATACATAATCTGATGGCTTAATGCCATCAGATGTAACGCGACGAGAAAACGAGAAATAGAAATGGGAAGAAAAAAATACGGAGGAAGAAAGAAAAGAAAGGGGAAAAGAAAAATAAAGGAGAAGAGAAAAATAGAGATTTTCATTCCAAAGCGTCATGGTAATTATTCTCATCCTTTCCATTAAATTTTCATGTGATTATAAATATATTTTTAGGGTATATTGGTGGAAAAACAATGTTGAAATAAGAAAATATGACCCTAGGGTTCTTCATATAAAATCTTGATTTGGGGGTCGAATAACGATTCATTTCAGCTGAAATTTGACATGTGAGTTTATTTTATCACGAGTGAATATAATCGGAAAGAAAATTTTAGATTTGACTTCAATGACGTAGAATGAGTTAGTTCCCGAATTTTGATATATTGAGATAGATAATTAAATATTAGGTATATTATATTTTATGAATTCCATTAAATTTATGATATTGGGTAAATTAGAACCTAACCCTAGGCTTGAAATTCAGAAAATATAGGAGTTGACATATTAAGTGGCATCAAGATTAGGAACGTGATTATAGATTTGTGTGAGTTTTTGGGTCTAGGCTAGACATATGGTAATAAGGGTATTGTTAGTTTCGAAAATCTTATTGTGATTATTTATTTGACTAGATTACGTTGATTTGGAGGCCCAACGAAAAGGGAAGGCTCAAGTCCCGGAGTGACTGCTTGATTAATTAAGGAAAGTGAATTTCTAAACCTCAGTTTAAGCTTGTAGATGCTTGTATTTCCGTGTTATGTGTACTAGGGAGTAATGAGAATTAGACTAGAGAATTAGACTAGGTTATTGACTATATGATTGGCCATAAAAAAATGGAGATGAGGGGTATAAAATGGTGATCTAATGACATGTATTGGTGGAATTGATATGTTGTGATTATGGTTTTATTTTGGACATGTGAAATGACTATGTTGATGTGAGATAGGAAAAAATATTGTTATTGCCATGTTATTATCGTGAATTATATGAACATGAATTGATTGCATTGGTTCTGACATATTGAGACTGAAAATGATATAAAATAAAGGGGTCGGACCACACGCTCCGTGACAGGTATTATGAAATAAAGGGGTCGGGCCACACGCTCCGTGGCAAGTATTATGAAATAAAATGGGTTGGGCCACACGCTCCGTGGCAAGATATATATGTTGAGGGATGGGCCACATGTTCCGTGGCAGGTTACATGGACAGAAATATCCCCCATGGGTTCTGGACTATAATTCAGCGGATGTGTACTGATAGGACAGACATGCATCATCTCATTGCATTTCATCGCATTTTGTTGATATTTGTGAATTCGTGTTTACCCCTTTATTGATCTATATATGCTGAACTTGACTTGATATGATTCATTGATGAGACTATTGATGAGTATTCGTGGACTGTATTACTGTTATTATTGTACAAGTGGAGAGTTGGGCTGGTTTTATGCAGGTTGTAGTTAAAGAGGTTCGGTTGGGAGGATATGAGTACTTGTATTTATTGAGCTTTGCTTAGTTTTAGTTATCCACTTGCTGAGTACCGTGTTGTTTGGTACTCACCTCTTGCTTCTACACTTGTGTAGGTTGTGAGCTCAGACCTTCTTGATCTCTTAGTGTTCTCTACCACGTCTGAGGCTATCATCTCGAGTGTTGAGGTAGCTGTTACATTCATCTAGCGGACACCTCTTACTCTTTTATTATGTTTTAGTCCTATTCTAGAGACAAAGACATTGTGACTGTATTTTCTTTCATACTTCGGTAATGTATTAGTTGCTTGTACACATAATAACCAATCTTGGGGGATTTTGAGTTTATTTTACGTGTTTTTGCTTAAGTTAAATTTTAATTCCTTTCTTTTTCTTCCGCATATACTTTTCGTTGGGTATTAGGCTGACTTATCTCGATGGGTTGAGATGAGTGCCATCATACCCGAATTCGGGTCGTGACAGTTTTCTTGCTGATGATCTTTTTAGGTAATATTTTTTACGTTTATATGGTTTTGGGTTATAGTATGATTATCGTTTATGTTTCTTTGGTTTTTGTGGTATTTTGTCATAACTTTGAGTTGTATAAATAACCGATTTACAAAAGTTCATTTCATTTTGTTTAAGCTATTTCTGAATTTGTATATTGGTACATTTTTCCTGTAGTATTTCCATTACATATTGTATCTTTTGTCCTATTGACCACAAAGCATTTGGGTCTTGTATTATTCCTGCTCTCTTATACCATCTTTCTTCTATTTCTCTTCCTAGAGCTCCAGGTAACTTATGAAATAGTTTTTTACCTAGTTCATCATCAAAAGTATTTCCACTAACTGTGCAATAATAGAAATAATCTTTTAAAAAGTCTTTAATATGCATCCAATTCGTGATGCTTAACTGTTCTAATTTTATTACTGCATTTCTTTGTAAAGCTAATAATCCACTATTTGGATCTTCGCCCGTTAACAAAACATGTATTTTATTAGCAAAATTGTATGGATTTTGTCCTAACTCACCTTGAAATTCTTGTGGGTATGTCTATTTATATGCTTCCCACACAGCTTTACATGATTCTCCTAAGAATGTTTCTAAGTATTTATACATAGTTTTTGCATCTGTCTCATGATAGTTTTTTATAAAGTCTGCTACAATTATTCATTTCCATATGTCTATTACTTTATTCCACATTTGTGGATCATGAGCAGCTATATTAAGTATTTTTCCTTTATTTCCTCCTTCTTGTAGTTTAATAGGTTCTTCTAAAGGCATTCTTCTACCAGCCAGTTTAACATTGTCTCTTATTTCTATTTCTTGTGCTGCAGGCCATGCTTTTCTTGGCAGATTGCCTGAAGCGTGTGTAACATTTGTTGCTGGGCTGGTTCTTTGGAAAGGGCTCGCACTATGAGCACTAGTTGCTTCATTCATTAATTCTTTGTAACTTATTGAGGATTCTATATCATTAAAGCATTCTAAATTGTCCATTGTTGAGGTTTTTTCTATATTCTCATCTGTATCTTGCATTCGGTATATTAAATTATTATTTCTTTCTGGGCATGATCTAAAATGTTCTATGATTTCTAAAATATTCATTTTTCCTTTTTTACAACCTTTATATTTAAACACACTATATTTAGTTTCTTTGTATAATTCTTTTGCTATTATTATAACATTATCGACTTCGCAACCTTCTTGTATTAATTCTATATTCATAAATTATTTTTGTTCCGTAGCTATTGTACTTTCTATATCTGTGTCATCTACTAGATTTTGATTTGTATAATTATAATCTGTAAATCTTATTGATGTTTCTCCTTTGGAACTAGTTTACATTAAATGTTCTTTGGGTATAAATACTTTAGTCTTATTTAATTTGTCTAGATTCCATTTTAATCCTGCGTATTCCTCTGGATTTATTTTAATTGGTTTTATTAGTTTTATTCCTTTATTACCCATTACTTCCACTACATCGTCAACTTGAATTTTGAATTTTGTATTACTACTCAAAGTCATATTTCCTATAAATCCTAAACACATTAATAGGTTATTTTCATTATTCATTTCTTCATATCGTTTGGTTTGTATCCCTATTTTAATATGTTTACCAAATTCAGTTAAATTTATTAAAAAGTATGTGCTGACATAAACAATTCCTCCATTATTTGTCATATCCACTTCAGTTAAGCCTATTATGGATTTTTTCAGGTTTGACCATCTGTCGTCATATATTACTATTAATACTTTAGAACCTAAATTTTTTCTAGTTAATCCTTTTATTCCTATAACAATCAATCCCATATGCACATCATTAATCTAGGATTTTTTATTGTCTTCAAGAAATTAGGGGTGACTAGGTTTAAGACTGAACAATTTTCTCCTAGTGCTGATATTTGTTCTTCTCTATAGTGTCTATATAATTGAGTATCTCTAGAGAAACATCCCACCTTGTATAGCATCTTTGGGTTTAATAGTTTTAATTGATTTTGTTGGAAGATTCGTAAGTCTTTATCTACCTCTACTATTTCATTTAATTCTTGGTTCTGCTCCTCATTAGGGTTTCTTCTCCTAGATAGTATTCTAGATATGAGATTATTTTCTATTCTATTGTCTGAGTAGCTTACGCTTGGTTTGTTTCTTTGGATATTTTCTTCGTCTGTTGATCTAGACTTGTGTGAAAAAAGGTCCATGGTTGTGGTTTTTTGACAATTTGTATTTTTTCTTTTTGGGGTGTTATTTTTATTCTTTTTAATTGATTTACTAAAGCGTCTATTTCTTTATTAGGAAGTTGCGGTATTTGTACTTCAGGTTGCTTTTCTTTTAGTATCTTATCTATTTTAATATTTAACTCTATTAGTAATGCTATTATTGTATAATTTTGTTTTATAATAATTTTGTCTGATGTACTAGTCGGAATATGTCTTGTAAAACTTATTGGGTCATCATGGTATTTAATCGATATTTGTAGAGATTTTATAGAGTTTATGTCTTCTTCGCTCATGAAAGAGAAATCTGTTCTAGTTTTTTTATTACTTCTTTTAAGTTGTTGATTTCAGAAATGATATATTCTATTTGTTCTATAATTTTTGCTATTATCTGGGTATTTTGTACTTCTAGTTCTTTAGGTGTTTCTATAATTGTTTTTACTAAGCTTTCTATTTCTATTTTAGTAGTATTTTTTCAAGGTTGAACTTAGTATTTAAGAAATGTATTTTCCTATCTACTTCTAGTTGTTGTATTTTAAGGAAGTCGAAGTTTTGTTCTAACTTATTTAAAGTCTTTGTTTGTTTGTTTGTGATAGATTCTATAGTTTCTAGGAGGAGTATTACTACCTTGTCTTTTAGCTGAGTATTCTCACTAAGATTTATGATTAGGTCGACTAACGTATTATGATGTTTGTCTTCAGAGTGTAATATATTTTCTTCTTTCGAGAAATTACACCTAATGGTATTTGTTTTATGTATAATTCTGTATTTCTTCTTTGGATGTATTCTAAGGTCTAAATATTTTAGGTGTTTTAAAGGATCTATTTTGTCTATCCTAAAGAAGTAAATTGCCAAAGTACTTTGTATAATTCTATTCTATATTTGCTAAATGTTATATCTTCTTTTATTTCGGTAATTTATCTTAGCAGCTCTGCTCTTAATTCAGTTTGTTCTTTATATAATTCTTCTGTTGTATATGGTTTTATTTTGAAAGTGGGTTGTCTAGTTGATGTTCTAACCAGGCTAGGTTTTTCTTGAGTTCGGTTCTATATTTCCTTTCTTCGTATATCCAATTCTATTTTTGCCTAACTCTTCTTATGTATTCTAATGTCATTAATAATTATCCTAGTGGAATAGAGTTTAGTATCTTTTTATATTGTCTTATTCTAATGTCAGAGTATACTATTTGTGTTTCTAGATTGTTTAATTGGGTCTGCAGATAGGTGGTATGTTGGTCTGGGTGGTATGAGGAGTATTGATCTATAACGAGTCGTAACTCTTTTCTGACTGCTTAACTTCTGAGTTATGTCTTAATTCTTCTTGTAACCAACCAGATACTCTTTTATATCTTTGGAACAAAGGTTGATTTTGCATGACCAACTTTATCCCAATTGGTATGATTTTCCCCTAATTCGTTCGTAACACCAAGCAATTCTATTACTACTATATTTCAGATCACTCTCTTGGCTTTGAATTTCCCACTTTAGGGCACTGATAAGGTCTTCTCTAACTAATCTTCTTTCTCTGATTTGATAAGTTTTGTCTATAGCATCTATTGTTTCTACTATGTGAAGATAGTCCTCTAAAGATTTTTTTAATTTTATAGCTGTTTGTTTTAGCTTATATTCTCTATATAATAACCAATATCTAGATCTGCAGTCTCTATGAATAGGGTGTCTTTTCTATATATATATAAATATATATATATATATATACTATTAATAGACCCATATTTCAAGTTAATTAGTTTAAACTTAATTATTCTACTTTGTCAAAATTAAGAAGTTTGTTAATTAATTGATGTTTATTCATCTTATTATCATTTTAGCTTTCTTCAATTTTAAATAAATTATAATAATTAGATTTTATAAAACTCGAAATATTTTTAAGTTATTTTAAAATAATTTTTGGTCATCTTTATTGTTTTAAGATAATGTAAATAGTTTGCATAATTATTACACTTTTAGTAATATTCAAAATTGACCCATAACAAAGATTTTTTTATTTCTATTAATAGTTTCGTAAATTAGTTACAATTAGGTTAATTATTTTATTTTGTTAAGAATTAGAAAATTGATATTAATTCGTCTTATTTGATTTTTTTAAAACCGAATTCACTAATTAATTATACGTTTCATTTCTTCCCCTAAACAACACAAAATTAATATTATATTAACAACATTTTAATTCTTCTATTTGTACCATCCCCCCAATTTTCACATGTCATTCTATCTATATACTGCACATAAACTAATTTACACCTCGCTATAATAAAATAATTTCTCAATTTATACACTTTACAAATTTTCTTTTTTCAGAAAATGTGTGTGTATATATATATATATATATATATATATATTAATAACCCATGCGTGTCACCTCCCCATTTCCCTTTTTCAGAAAATAATATTAATATATTTCCTACACTATATGCTAATGTTATATTCCCCATATCCCTATTAATATTATATTCTCTGCACTATTAATATATTCTCTGCACCCACGCGTGCATATCCCTATACTAATATTTCACGTACCCCGCCCACACCTCTTTGTCCCTTCTAAAAATATATATTCATCCGATTAAAAAATAAAAATTGAATAATAATAATAAAAAATAATAAATAAATAATACTCGCACATCATCCTTTGTCTCTGCACTATATATATATATATACATATATACATATTCATTCGTAATAAAAATAAAATAAAATTAAAAAATAATTTCTGCCATCCATATATATATATATTTCCGCCCATTCCATATTATTTTATTTATCCGCCCATTCCATATTATTTTATTTATTCGCCCATTTTACATTATTTTATTCATCCGTCATAACCTATTATTTATCCGCATATACTTATATATAGGAGCGGACACGGACAGAGAGGGGGGGGGAAGGCAGGCAGAAAATTTCAAAAGAGAGAGTCTCATATTTTTCTTAAAAGAATTTTTGATTTTTCTCTATATTACATCGGATTTTACTTGAAGAGCAAGGTTAGATTCGTGACCGAGGCATCCCCGTTCACTGCCCCACAACAGATAATATTTACTCCATGTTCCTCTATTTTTCATTGTTATTATGATAAAATATTGTCCTAAAAAATGTTATCTTGCTAATTTCGTCACTCTATTTTTATTTGCATGAACACTGGGGGCGAGTCCAAAATCCAATTGTTCCATTTTCCTTCTTGTTCATCAATCGGAAAAGCAAAAATGTAGTCTTGATTTGGGAATCTAAGAAAATTCAAGTCTTTGAGACTCGATATAATCATTATTCCCTCACATGGAGCCATATCTTAGACCTCTTGAATAACAAAAAAGACAAGATGATATCACTCAGATTCAATTCCGCCTGCTTATATTTTCAGCATTTTTGTTGTTATTATTATTATTGTTATTATTTTTTATTTACCATTTATTATTATTATTATTATTTTCGTTATTAGTATTATTATTATTAGTAGTATTATTTTTATTTACTGTTAGTATTATTATTATTATTATTATTATTATTTTCATTATTATTATCATCATTATTATTAGTATTTCTACTGTTATTATTATTATTATTGTTATTATTTTCGTTATAAGTATTATTATTAGGATAAAATACCCTTTTACACATATTCCCCTAATATATTTACTTTTATTCCCATATACACCAAAAAATTTCCAAATTCCCTCTTTTTCCTTTCTCTCTCTATACCTCTCTGATACATCCGCCTATTCCTTTATTCTTGCCCTAATCTGCTCTAGTTAATTTGTTACTCTTCAACTGTTAATCAATTTCAAGGTTCCAAATAAGGTATATTTCAATCTTTCCTTATATGGAATTTTACTTCATCCTCATTCAATCTGATTTCTCCTAAAATTTGTATATTTTGATTTCTTCTGAAAATTTTTGAAAAATCTTCTAAATTTTTATCATTTGTTTTCTTCTGTAAATCTTTCTGTTTTTGTTTCTCATACCTTCAATGGAATCCGTTCATGGTCTCAAACAGTCTACTAAAAATCAACGAATTCTTGTTTCTCCTGGTTCTGATTCGTCGTGGGAAGATTACGACGAAGTTAGATCCAAACATCGTAACTATCCA
>NC_077237.1:20915522-21068022 GCF_947179165.1 Solanum dulcamara | reverse complement strand
CAGTAATATGTGTGTTATCTAAATATTATTATTATTATTATTATTATTATTATTATTATTATTATTATTATTATTATTATTATTATTATTATTATTATTATTATTATTATTATCTTCTAACCCCCTCACACCTACGTCTTTGTATAGTTTTTTTACTGTATTTTAATTATTTTTCGCTAGTTTGTCTATGACTGAAAATACTGTGTTACATATCACAAGCATTTGAGGTTTCTTCTCTTTTATTTTCTAAGTGTAGACTTAGTTACTTAGCTTTTTATATTTTAATGATCATTGAATTCATTATTTATTGAGATTTTAATTACATGGTATACACAATTTGAGATTCTGCTCATTATAATAATAAAAAAAATTCTCTCCTCTAAAAGAAAGTCTTGCCCTTCAATTTCTAATTTATAACTTGTTTCCTAATTTTGTCATAGCTATAGCATTATTCATTGATTAATATCCTTAAATTACCGTGTGACTTTTTAATAACTTCCTAATTTACCCAATATCCTTACTTATTATTTTTTAACGTAATATTAATCTGTATTTTTCTTATTTATGAAATTTAGTTTATTTCTAAACTTTTATTTCTTTGTTCATAATTTTTTTCATTTTGGATTTCTCTATTATATTTTATTTTTAAATTCTAACTTCGTATTACTACAAAATATAAATATAGTTATTGATTAGTTGACTATTTATATAAATTATAATTTCATATTACCACAAAATAAAATTGATATATTCATTGACGATTTGTCTACACATATTTTTATAACGGGTAAATTTTGTATAACTTAAAATCAGAATTGATAAGTCTTGTTATGCATAATAAAAATGATAAAAAGAAATTAAGATAGAAGAAGACTCCAACATAAACTATCTGTTAGAAGTGGTTATGATTTAAAATTCAAGTTAAACACTCTCACCTTTATCGAATAAATTTTTATCTCATATTTAATTTAAAATTTATTTTTTATTCAAATTCAAAACTATATTAACTCTGTCATAGAAATTAAAAATAATTTCATAATACACGAAAATTTCTTAATATGAATTTTAAAGGAAAAATGAAACATAAATTCGTTTTATGAAAAAAAATATTATGTAACTTATGTACATCGTGTTAATTATACTCTAAGTTATAATATTTTTAAAAAATAACACGATATTTTAACGTTCATCATTATAGCTTATTCATATGCATCCAAAAAAATATTTTTCTTAGTCTATTAATTGTTTGTTTTATACTAAGAAATTACTCAAGGAGTAATACGAAATATCATTTAGTGGTATAAGATAAATGCCATGCAAATCAATAAAAAAAATATTATTCCAAGCAAAATCAAGGAAAAAAATCAATTAAAATATAAATGTCTGCAAATCTATTTATAATCCTTCTAAGAGAGTATATATGTAATTGTGATATAGTGTTTCTCGATAAAGTCATTTTTCTGCTTAAAAAAATATATTAAGACAAAAAAATATGGTAAAAAAACTCATTGTACAAATAATCTGATAAATCTCCTTTATATATTTCGATTCTCCATTATACTTTGTTTATCTTTTAAATATTGATTTTAATTTTTTTTAGGTATTTATACAAATTAGATCTGGAAAAACTTCAGATTTCTTTATTAAATCTGTGACAAAAGATAAATATAATGTTAATTGTAGATAATAAAAAAAATTAAGCATGAACAACATACCTTGATAATTATTCAGAAAAAATTGATGTGTATAACCTATAAAGAATTACTCAAGAAGGAATGTAAAAATACACTTGTTGGTATAAGATAAAGGACGCACATAATCAGTAAAAAAATATCTTATGCATAAACGTAGATTTCAAGTAAAAAGAAGAATTTAATAAAATATCTAAATGTTCATATGAATGCGATGTAGTACTACTCCTGAAAGTTGCTTTCCTACTTAAGATAAATATTTATCACTAAAAATGTGATATAATAATATTTGTCTATATACACATTCACATATCTACTCTCGAATGTATTTATTTTTATATAAAAACAATTAGAATAAAAAATATTACTTACTCTAATTGAAGCCTATATATAGTAGAAAAAAGTTAGCATGTAATGCGATCATTATTCACCTACATATAAAAAATAAAAATATTAAATCAGAAAAAGTTTATAGAAAATGAAGAATGCAGTAAATAAATAGATCAATAAAGCTAATGATCAATAACACAAAAAAGAGAAGTAAGTTTAACATTATTAAATCACTTTAGGAGTATATATAAGAGAGATCAAGAAATTAGAAGTCTATTACAATTTAAATTTCATTTAAATTTGAATTCAAATATCATATCTATTTTTTTAAATGAAGATATTTTTGTTATTCTTCCTTGTCCACAATTTTTTAAATACAATGATATTTTTCTCATAGGATATATATATATATATATATATATATATATATATATATATATATAAAATCAATAAGATATTCTCCTCCCCCTCTCCCCAAACATTTTCTCCCTTTCCCATGTTTTCATTTTTTCCCTCAATTTTCTTCTTTTCTTTCTTTATTTCTTTTGTTTGTTAGTTTTTTTTTTGTTTTTTTAATTATTACTTTTCCTACTACTGCAACTACTACTGCTACTACTACTGCTGCTGCTTCTGCTGCTGCTGCTGCTGCTGCTTCTGCTGCTGCTGCTGCTGCTGCTATTATTATTATCTTGAGTAAAAAGATGGAAAATATCACTTTCTTTTTCCATGGTAAAAATTAATTCGTGGTTTACATAAAATATATTTGATTTTGTAAAACTACCAGACTAAGTAAAATTTCCAATAACCCCTAAGGTCCTGCTCAACACTTGGTATCAGAGCCATGGAAGTATTCTAATGATTTATTATTAAGTTATTATTTAACACTTTTTGTTTAAAACTGTGTTAATGGATTGGTTTAAAAAACCAAAAATTATTAAAAATATGTTAAAAGAACAGATAGATTTACCTGTTAATCAAGATTTATTAAATACTTGGACTATTTCTAAAGTAGATGTGCAAACTATTTATAAATTAGGCACATTTGAAAGATTTGCTGGTAAGACAACTGTTAAAACTACCGAATTAAGTTTTACCATGGAAAAAGAAAGTGATATTTTCCATCTTTTTACTCAAGATGATATTGATTACTATAAACATAAAGATTTTAATTATTTGCATGTTGGACTAGTACAAGTTGCTTTTAAGCCTTTAACTTTAAAAGATTTGCCTGAATCTTTTATTGCTGCTTTAAGAGATGGTAGAAATTTAAATTGGAATAATTCTTTAATTGGTACAATCCAATCTAGTTTAGCTTATGGTGCTGTTTATTTTAACGCCTATCCAAATTTAAATGTTGCATTATCTGATGTGAATGTTTTACAGTCTTTGATTTTGAATGTAAAAATTAATGGTTATAATTATTTACCTGGTACTGAAGTAATTTGTATTTGTATCAGAATTGTGTATAGACCTTTGTATACTTTATCACCTAGGTGTCGTATTGCTGACAACAATAATGAGACTGTATTATTTGAAAATAATTTTTCTAAGTCTAAAATTATTACACGTAGATTAATTAAATGGGAAGAAATTAATTTCCCTGAAGAATGGATTATTGAGGAGGCTGCTGTCCCTCAAAACATTACTTGTGAAGATCTTGCTGAAATTTCCCAAACTTCAGATGGGACTATTAGACTTCGTTTTAATAATGAAAATATTTCTAGAATTGCTAATTCTTCTTCCAGATTAACTAGATCTATGTCTTCTTACATTTCACCGGCTAATTACTTAGTAGACATACCATCTAGGGCATCTACTTCTCAGATTAGAGAAACTATTCCTCAGAGATTTGATCATATCATAATTGATAATAAAAATATTGCTAGAGGAGGAGATTTAAGCGAACCAACAGATTCTGAAATGAATTTTCCAAATGGTTTAGATGGATAGTACACCCATTGATTTTAGTCCGGGTTCACCAGCAAGAAAACAAATATCTGAAGAATTTTTTTGTAAAAATTGGGAACCTTTTAGACAATGGTTTTTTCAATCATTTTCCTCAGAAGAAAAGAAATATTTTCAAGAAGATTTTTATGCTGATCTAGCTAAAGAAAATATTTTATTATCATTTGTGCCTTGGTTCATTATTAAATATGTAGGACAATATTTATCTGTCATTGAACATGAATATAAATTATCTACTGGTGATATTGTTATCTCTTCTTTACCTCCTATGCAATCTTTTGAAATCTATAAAGAAGGAAAAACAATCAATTTTACTGCTTTTGCTAAATTATTTCAGGACAAAAATGCTTTAGTAAATTGTGAACATGTGAATCTTTTATTAAAACAACAAAATTATGCTAATTATTATTTAAGTGTTTTAGGTGAACATGTTATGTCTTTACATAAGCATCTTGATAATTCTTTAAAACAAATAAAAATTTTGCAAGAAAAGATTGATTTTTTACTAATAAGAAGGAAAAAGGGGAACAAAAGATTGTTAGAAATATTTTACAACCACCTCCTAAAGTTCCAGATTTTAAAACCGAATCTTCAGAGGATATTGAACAACTTTTAAGAGATAAATTAAAAAATATAGATTTTTCTTCTCATATCAAGAACTTGGATTTAAAACCACAACCTGTGCTAACTGCAAAAGAGAAAAATTTTATTAATCAACGTGCCAAACATGATTTTTCTGTGAATAGGATTAATACTAAATGGGCTGATAAACCCATTCAACGCATGTATTATTACAATAGGCCTACTCCTGTTGATGTTTTAAATGAGGAACGTGAACATGTTTTCAACAATAGTTATAATTATCGTGAAATTTATGAATGGAATATTGATGGTTTTAATGATAAACAGATTTTTACTACTGTTCACAGAATGTTAATGTATAGCACAATTTCCAAAGTTAATAAAAATTCTGATAAAGAAATTGCTTATATGATTGTTGCTGGATTTACTGGTCAGTTAAAAGGATGGTGGGATAATTTTTTGAATGAAGAACATCGTACTACTATTATGAACACCACTACTGTTTCTAAAGTAGAAGGCCAATTAGCTTATCAGACTACTGATGTTTCTACCTCTGAAGGCCAAGAAAGAGCCAATGCTGTTTATACTTTGATCACTACTATGGTTGAACATTTTTGTGGTAGGTGGACTAATGAAGCAGAAACGATTAGGACTACTTTACAAAATTTACGCTGTAGACAATTGTCTGATTTTAGATGGTATAAAGATGTTTTCCTTAGTAGAGTTATGGAATTGCATGATTGTAGCCATGAACATTGGAAGTCTAAATTTATTGATGGATTGCCTTCTATTTTTGCTGAACGTGTTAGAAAAACTCTTCGTGGTACTGAAACAAAGATTCCTTATGAAAAACTTACTTATGGTAAGATTATCAGTGTTTGTACTCAAGAAGGTCTGAATGTTTGTAATGACATTAAGATGAATTATCATATAAAGAAAAATAGATTAAATGAAAAACAACAATTGGGTGAATTTTGTGATCAATTTGCTTTTGATATGCCTATTACTGCTAGAAAGGGAAAAGTTTACCCTTCTAAAGAAAAGTTTTACAAAAAATCTCGCAAAGTTAAGCGTCGTGAATTATCTAAATCTGATTTAAAAGAGCTTCCTAAAAAATATAGGAAAATGTATAAGCGTAAAATGGGAAAAAAAGATTATAAGAAAAATGTTAAATGCCATAAGTGTGGTAGATATGGTCATTATGCTAATGAATGCAAAACTCAGGAAAAGATTAAAGCTTTAGACTTAGATGATAAGTTAAAAGATTCTTTGTGCAAAATTCTTTTATATTCTGATAATGAGGGTGCTCCTTCTAGTGTTAATAAAACTAGTTCAGATTCTTCTTCGTCTTCTACTGAAGACCAAGTAAAAGTTTTACAAAATGAAGATTTATATTCAGATTCTGATAGATCTTTCTCTGATGATGAATGTGAACCCTGTCAAAAGGGTATGTCTTGTGAAAAAGATGATAGTCTGTATAATTTGTTATCCAATTTTCAGGATTTTAATTTAAGTGTTATAGATGATGATAAGATTTTTGATATTTTGAAAACTGTCAAAGATAAAGATTTAAGAAATAAAATTTTTGATACTATTTTTGATGAAGATGCTAGTAGTAGCAAAATAGATGAAAAGTCTGTTGATATTATCAGACAACCTGCTTATTATTCTATGGCGGATTTAAAACAGATTTTAAAACAAAGGGATTTCTTTTCAAAAGAGGCCACTACTTCTGATTTAAGACAAGAAATTAATATTTTAAAAGAAGAAGTTATCTAGTTAAAAGCCCAAAACAAAAGTATGGATAAAAGAATTTCAAGTCTTGAAGATTCAAAAACTTTTGACTTACTTTTACAGGCTAACAAATCTGATGAAGAGAATAAACAAATTATGCTAGAACCCAATTTACAAGATACTAATGAAGATTTTCTAAAAGTTATCAAGTTTGATGCAAATAGTGAATTTTTACAAAAACTTAGTATTATTACTTCACAAAAAATTTATATTAATATCACATTGCAAATAGATTATAACTTTAGAAAAGAATTTATTGCTTTATTTGATAGTGGTGCAGATGTTAATTGTGTACAAGAAGGGATTATTCCTTCTAGATATTTTCATAAAACTACTCATTGTTTAAGATCTGCTAATGGTAGTAGAATGAAATTACGTTATAAATTACCTGAAGCATTTCTGTGTAATGATGGTATTTGTTTACCTCAGAGTTTTATGATTGTTGAAGATATTTCTTGCCCTATTATTTTAGGAGTACCTTTTATGAATGCTATTTTTCCATTAAAATATTGGGATAATAATAAATTAATTGGGACTTACAAAAATAAAGATTTTCAATTAAATTTTATTACTAAGCCGTTTACAAAGACTATTAACCTGATTGTTGATAAATTGGTTTTAAAAAAATCAGCAAATCGATTTTATTAAACAAGAAAATTTTCTATTAGAAATAGATGTTATTTTAAAAAATCCTAAATTACAGGAAAAAATATCCTTGTTAAAAACCCAATTTATTTCACAAATATGTGGTGACCATCCTAGTACTTTTTGGAATAGGAAAAAACATGTTGTTACTTTACCTTATGAAGATTCTTTAGATGAATTAAATATTCCGACAAAGGTTAAACCTTGCCAAATGAATTCTGATTATTTAGAACTTTGTAAAACAGAAATTGATAACTTGTTAAAAAAGAATTTGATTAGACATTCTAGTTCTGCATGGTCATGTACTGCTTTTTATGTTAATAAGCATGCTGAACAAGAAAGAGGTGTTCCTAGATTAGTTATTAATTATAAACCTCTTAACAAAGTTTTAAAATGGATTAGATATCCCATTCCTAATAAAAAGGATTTATTAGACAGATTACATGATGCTATTATTTTTTCCAAATTTGATTTAAAATCAGGTTATTGGCAGATACAGATTTCTGAGTCTGACAAATATAAAACTGCTTTTAATGTTCCTATGGGTCAATTTGAATGGAATGTTATGCCTTTTGATTAAAGAATGCTCCTTCTGAATTTCAAAAAATTATGAATAATATTTTTATTCCTTATACTAATTTTATTATTGTTTACATTGATGATATTCTAGTATTTTCTAAAAATATTGAATCACATTTTAGACATTTAGAATTATTTCAGAAAATTGTTATTCAGAATGGGTTGGTAATTTCTCAACCAAAAATGTTTATTTTCCAAACAAATGTTAGATTTTTAGGACATAATATTGAAAAAGGTAAGATTAGTCCAATCAATAGAAGTATTGAATTTGCATCCAAATTTCCTGATGTCTTAACTAATAAAACCCAGTTACAGAGATTTTTAGGAAGTTTAAACTATATTTCTCCTTTTGTTAAAAATTTGGCTACAGATACTGCTATTTTGTATGATAGATTAAAAAAGGAACCTAAAGCTTGGAGTGATTTACATACTACTGCTGTTAAAAATATTAAATTGAAGGTTAGAGAATTGCCTTGCTTGACTTTGGCAAATCCAAATTGGATGAAAACAGTCGAAACAGATGCTTCAGATATTGGTTATGGTGGTATTTTAACCCAGCATTCTCCTGCTGATAAAAAAGATTTTATTATTCAATTTTATTCTGGTAAATGGAATACTAGTCAAAAGAATTATGCTACTGTGGCAAAGGAGATTTTAGCTATTGTTAAATGTGTGTTAAAATTTCAGACTGATCTATATAATCAAAAATTTATTATTAAAACAGACTGCCAGGCTGCTAAATTTATGTTTAACAAAGATTGTAAACATAATGTTTCAAAACAAATGTTTGCTAGGTGGCATGCTTTATTAGCCCCTTTTGATTTTGACATTGAATATAAAAAGGGTATTGAAAATAGTTTTCCTGATTTTCTTACAAGAGAATATTTGAATTAAATATTTTATGAACAGGATGCACCCTAACTGGTCCGGGTCCTCAAATCGAGGAAGAGACCGAGGAGTTCAAAACCAGAATAGATTTCAGTCTTTGGGCCAGATTCCAGGCTCTAACAGATTAATTGGAAGAATTTCTACTCCAGGAGCGTCGTCTTCAACAGTCGGCAATGCCGGTATTCGACCCTCCTTTGAAGATTATCAAAATTATTTAAATTTTATCAATGCCAGCAATACTGGAACTACTGGAGATAACAATGTTACCAGTCAACCCACCTCAGTTGAGGATCCTACAAATGAAGATTCCTTTGCCTCAATTATTGGCAAAAATGATAAAGAGATTTTTTGCACCAATCCTAAAAAGGAATTAATTTTACATGTTGACCCAAAAGATTTTCAATGGAAGACTAACCCATGGGTCGTGATGAAACGTTATTTAAGTAATGCATTATTTCCTATGCAAACTTACAAAACAAGATTACATTATGAAATGATTTTAACTACTACAGGGTCTGTGGAGATTACTCACAATAATACAGGAGGACCTAATAAATCATATTTTACATATTCTAAAATTATTATCAAAAAATTAATTTTACCAGAAGAATGGGGATTCAGTACCCTAAAAGATTCTCAGTACACTCATCCTATTGTCAAAACTAGTGTCAATTTTAATTATTGGGACTATGTTGATGCTTTTACCAAAATTCTGTATTATGAGAATGATGACCACAAACACCCGTGGTTCATAAAAAATTGTCCTCAAATTTTCAAAGCCACTGTAATTTCTACTTGGTTTGTGAAGTGGTGGTCCTATTTCGGCCCTACTAATTCAGTATTACCTTCATTCTTTTTGGACCAATTTACCTTATGGTTAGAAGCAACCCCAAAAATTTCTGAATTAGAAAAAGAAAATAGACTTTTCATAGGGACTCCTTTAATGAATTTCTTTATGGAATTTTCTATCCCCTGGATTTTTAAATGGACTATTGAAGTCAGTACTGATTCAGACAGTATGCCGTGCATTTATAGATTATTTCATACCAAATTTTGGTCAAAATTAGTTCAGAAAGACCAGAATGGAAAACTTTATGGACAGGATTTGTTAAATGATATTGGTGAAGCCATCATTAAATATGGCAGATTTGATAAAATCAAGATTCCAGAAGAAGAAAGTCATTTTGCCAAAATGACTAAAAAATTGCAGATTAAAAAGGGAGGATATTGTCCCAAGAAGAACTTGTTGCTGCTTACATGGAACAAGTAAAAAGAGATATTCAACAACAATTTGGAATAGATGATGATTCCATGCCGGAAAATTCCGGAGAAGATAATTTTTTTAATGATGCTCAAAGTTTACACAGTACAGCCTCTAGTGATATTCCAGATATTATTAAAAAGGCTGAAGAAGAGATTATGCAGTTCAAAAATAAAAAGAAAATTTAAAATAGACTGCACAAGAAATTGACAGGCAGACAGAATGGATGGCATGAACAGTAGATTTCACTGTGCCAACAGTTATTTCACTATTCAAACGTTGAAAATTGGATAGTAACTGTAGATTTTTACTATTTAGAACTGTGTACTTTTTGACTTTTGCACATTTTACTGTGCACTTTTTTCAATTATAAATGAATGCATTCTGCATTCATTTATTTTCAAGTTTTAGAAACCCCTTCTCTCACTACTCTAAATTCTCTCTACCTTCTCTCTACTTATAGTACTACATAGTGTGTAATAGTTGTGAAATAAATAAAAGATTGAAGTTTGCTGTAACAACCCCAGGCTACTGGTGGTCCTCCAGGTACTTATTTCTTTCTTCTTTATTATATATTTTGCTTAACTTAGACCCATGATGGGCTAAGTACTTAAGTGTTAAATAATAACTTAAGTAGATTGTTAGAATATCAAATGGCAAAGACTCTAAAATAAGAGTTTTTCTTTAATGGGTTAAGGTTTTGGTCAGGTTAAAGTTAAAATAATTTTATAGTAAACTAAGCTTAAACCATGGCGTTGGTAAGCCCTAAAAGGGGTGTTCCCGACATGGTTAGTAATGGATTAATTGGGTTAAAACCTTGTGATTCCGTTGGTAAGTCCTGTATGGCTGATGATATCGCCTAGGGATGTTCCCAGTTGGGTTTTACACAATTAATTCGTGGTTTACATAAAATATATTTGACTTTGTAAAACTACCAGACTAAGTAAAATTTCCAATAACCCCTAAGGTCCTGCTCAACACTTGGTTGTTGTTATTATTATTATTATTATTATTATTATTATTATTATTATTATTATAACTTCGAATTTTTTTAGCCTAGGCCAGACTTGGACGAATTCTGAGTCAAGTGAAGTCTGGGGTAATCACATGAATTATGAGAGGTCAAATTTATAATTTGATTAGACAAGATGATAGCCAAGATGATAGGAAGAATTTACGGCTTCGCAGAATCACATTAGGGTGAGTAAAAATCCTGAAATCGAAAATTGTGTGAGGGGTATATTTTAATACGTCTTTAAAAAAGGGTGTGTTGTGAAATGGGGGCTTGAAACACAAACTCTGAGCTCATTGTTCCCGCATATCCCGCTAGAGCGAGGCCGCAAGAGCGGGATCTGTCCCTCCAGAGCGAGACAGTCGCGATTTAAATTGTGAAAAAGATCAGAAATGGTCTTTTTTACAAGAAATAGTTTCTAAAACCCCAAGAGGTGACCTAAGGCGATTTTCATTGATTTTCCACGGATAGGGTAAGGTTTTTACTCCCTAGATTTATACTTTGATTCTTGGAAACTAGAAGTATGGGTGTCAATCATTGGGGGAGAGTTTGAATTAAAAATCTATAGTGGGAAATAACCCTAGGGTAATGTTAGGATCATGGGTTTGGCCTAAGGAATGAAATTGTGTTGTATTTCTTGATAGTTAGGCCATTGTATTGATCCTTGATATGTATTTAATGTTTCTAGACCAAGAACAAGAAGAATGAACCCAAAAAGGGAATGCTATTGCGTTATAAGGTTCCGAAAGCTTGAATTTGAGGTAGGTGATGGTCTAGTTTCCTATATGTGTTTCATATACTTGTTAAATTATTTCATTTTATGGGTGTATGTATATGAATAGGAAAACATGATAGAATATGTGTGAAATGATCACTTGCTGGCCTGTTCTTGGTGGTATAAATGTTGTAAACATTGAATGTTCTTGTGATTGTGACATCTTGGGATCGGGTGTCACATTCAAATACATAATTTGGATCGGATGTCACATTCTAGCATGTATTTAGATCGGGTGTCACGTTCTGACACGTAATTAGATCGGGTGTCATATTCCGACACAAAGTTGATTGTTTGTACGTCCCTTAAGAGGACTCTGGTGTGAAGTTATAGCATGTGGAAGTTATTGGGTTGTGATATTGCAGAATAATAGTTGAACTTGATATTGGTTGACTTATTCTTTATACTTATATGCCTATTGTGTTAAATTTACTTGTCTATGATCCGCTTACTAGCTAACCGCGTGATCCTACCACTACACCATTATTTTTGTGTACTGATACTACTCTTGCTCTGCCATTTTATTAAGTACAGGGCATATTCATCCTGCTGCAGAGAGACCTCAGTTAGAAGAGTAGAAGCTTTTTCAGAGTTTAAGGGTGAGTTGTTTGTTTCAAACTGCCATGGACTCTTCGTTATATTAGTCCTTTTCTTTTACAGGGCTTAGGTGTTCAGACAATGTTTCTATTTATTACTGATTTGTATGTGGAGTTGTACTCCTATTCTAGACTTGTTAGTTAAAGTTTTGGTACGGATGACTTTCAGTTCCTAGGGTATGTTTATTTCCACATTTCGTTGTTATTAACATTGTTGGCTGAGTTTATGGGAACTCAATATTATTTCTAGTTTATTCCTACTTCCACAAGTCTTTAATGGTTATCTTCTAAGTTTGGTAAGTTGGGCATTAAAGATGGTTCTTCCACTAGAGAGTTATTGTGGGTGCCAGTCATGGCGGGTCAGGGTCGTGAAAAAGTTGGTATCAGAGTCTAGGTTCATTGATCTCATCGTACCAAAATGAGTCTAGCAGAGTCTTGCAGAATGGTATGGAGACGTCTGTACTTTTCTTCAAGAGGCTACATGATTTTATGAAAAGTTTCACTGTCTTCCTTCTTTCGTGCTATAACTTGATTCCAATTGATATCTGGTGATCAAAATTAATATCTAATCACTTTCACTCTTTTTTCCTTAGATGGTTAACACACGTTACAACGGTGTCAGGCCAGTAGCTTCAGTTGAGATCGAGGGAGAGCCAGTCGTTCGAGGGCGTGGTAGAGGAGGAGGCAGGGGAGGTAGGCGAGGCAGGGGTAGAGGGAGGGCAACACCTGCCAGAGTAGAGGTCCTTATTGAGGAGTTGCTGGAAGGTGAAGCCCCTCCGGCTCCCCAAAATGAGTTTGAGGGGGAGGTAGAAGCTGGAGAGGAATGTGAGTGGACAGAACAAGAGGAGGATACCCAAACCAAGGCTGTTGGTATTCCTTCTCTGAATCCAATCTTGGCCCAGCAGATCATAGAATTCTTGAGTGGGCTAGTTGGCACTGGCGCAATCCCCACCATGCCTGCAACACTATCTCCTATTAACCATCCATTTGTTTCTGTAGATCAGCCAATAGATAAAGTAGCAGGCTCAGATGCATTCTTAGGCCAACAATGGGTGCTGTAATGACTGGTATTGAGCATGACATGCTCACAAAATTCCTCAAGCTCAAACCTCTCATTTTCCATGGTACTGAAAATGAGGATGCCTATGAGTTTATTCATGATTGCTATGAGAGGCTACACAAGTTAGTTATAGTATACTAGCATAGAGTGGAGTTTGTGACTTTCCAATTGCAGGAAGAGACCAAGCAGTGGTGGAGGGCCTATATGGAGTGTCGATCGCCTGTGTTGCCCCCACTCACTTGGGATCAGTTTCATGCTCTATTTTTAGAGAAGTATGTGCCCCGCACTTTGAGAGATAAGAAGAAGGACCAGTTTATGGCCTTTGAGTAGGGAGAGTTATTAGTGGTTGCTTTTGAGGCCAAATTTCATGCACTGTCTAGATACGCTACTCAGCTGGTCACTACTGAGGAGGAGAGGATCAGGTTATTCGTGAAGGAGTTGAACCCTGAGTTGTAGGTACTTTCTATTCATATAACTTCGTCCGACAAGAGCTTTAATGAGGTCAAAAATTTTGTTAAGAAAGTTGAAGGTGTGAGGAAGGATGGGCAAGCCAAGGCTTTGGCTAAAAGGCCCAAGAGTGCAGGTAACTTCTAGGAATCCTTTCCAAAGGGTCAGATAGGACGATGATTGTTGTTCGGTCAATTCGGTCAGTACTTCCCGCTTCTACTAGCAGTTTTTTAGGTACTCCATAGCAGCATTAGGCTCATGAGGGTTAGGGAGCATCATTCCCAAGTAGTCGCCCATCTTTTAATTACGATTGTTTTAAATATGGAGAGATAGACCATATACGGAGGAAGTGCCCTCTCCCCCGCAGGATAGTTTCAACACTCCAGCAGGTCCAAGTAGTGGTCTCAGCAGCTGGAGGGAACAGTGGTAAAACACGTCCAAAATGTGGGCGAGGAAGAAATTTGAGAGGCTGTGGGGGCCGAGGCAATAGTAGTGCAGGTCAAGGAACAATAGCGTATGAATTTCCAGAGGTTTTCCCTTCAGACATGCCTGGTATGCCTCCTGACTGAGACATAAACTTCTGCATTGATTTAGAGCCGGGTACTCATCAAATTTCCATTCCTCCCTACAATATGGTTCTGGCGGAGTTGAGAGAGCTTAAGGCTTAGATTCAGGAGCTTCTTGACAAGGGGTTCATTTTTCCTAGTTTTTCCCCTTGGGGTACTCCAGTGTTGTTTGTCAAGAAAAATAATGGTAGTATGAGAATGTGCATTGACTACCGACAGTTGAATAAGGTCACCATCAGAAATAAATACCCTTTGCCTCATATTGATGACCTATTTGACCAGTTACAAGGTGCTTTTGTCTTCTCAAAGATTGATCTCATGTCTGGTATCATCAGTTTAAAATTAGACCTGAGGATGTGCCCAGTGGTGTACATGTTGGCCTTACAACCTAACTTGTCTGGGGTACACCTGGTGTTTCATGTATCTATTTTGAAAAAGTACCATGTGGATGGGGACTACATCATTAAATGTGACTCGGTATTATTGGACAAGGAACTTCAATATGAGGAGGAGCTAGTTGCAATTCTTGATCGTGACATCCGAAAGTTGAGGACTAAGGATATGAATATGGTTAAGGTGCAATGGAAATATTTTTCATTAGAGGAAGCTACTTGGGAGACTGAGAAAGCCATGCGAGACAAGTATCCTCAACTGTTCGACGAAACATGTACTATTCTATCTTTACTTTAGCCTTGTTTTCCCTAGTTAGTCACTCGGGGATGAGTGATAGGTAAATTGACATCTATTGTAACGACCTGCTCTCGTCGTTAGGGATAGGACAATGTGGGAGGATTTTGGGCTAGAAAACTTTGGGTAGTAACTTTGGAAAATTTTAGCTTAGGCCAGACTTGGACGAATTCTGAGTCAAGTGAAGTCTAGGATGATCATGTGACCGATGGGAGGTCAAATTTATAATTTGATTAGACAGGATGATAGCCAAGGCGATATGGAGCATTTATGGCTTCGCAGAATCGCATTTGGGTGAGTAAAACTCCCGGAATCAAAGTTTGCGTGAGGGGTATGTTTTAATACGTCTTTGAAAAGGGGTGTGTTGTGAAATGGGGGATTGGAGCACAAATTCGAATACTTTTAATCTTTCAATTCAAAAATTTTATTACAATATTTATTAACTTTATCTTAAAATTGCTAAGTGGCTTTTCAATAGCTTGCCACTTAGCTTAACCACATTGCAAATTACTCTTCTTTATTATATATATAGATTCCTACATGGAGAATTTTTTTCGAACAAAAATAGACTTGAGAATCATTTTTCAACAAAAATAAACTTTATCGAAAAAAATAGTCAAAAAACTTCCAAAAGAATATGCAGAAAAGTTTAAAAGAACGTTCAAAAAATGGGCAAAAAAGGTCCACAAAAATAGGCAAAAAAATTGTCAACAAACGTCAAAAAAGGAAAAAAAGAAGGTCCAAAACAAATATAGGCAAAAGATTTCTGTTAACACTTGGATTCCTAAGTTTATGGGACACTTCTAAATCAATTAGCTTTACCTTTTATAAAAAATATAATCTACAATTCTATATAAAGAAGTCTTAGAGCCTGTTTGGATTGACTTTTGTCTTTTGTCACGCCTCAAATCCAATTAAGATGGACAGGCACCCGATTTCTTCAAGACTCAGGATAACCACCTAACTATCTTGATTTTAAATAATTTTGGCAAGGTTAACTTGGGGTATACATGCTGAAATGTGCATGGCATTACAACACCTTCCAATTTATTTTAAACAAACACTACTTATATAAGAAACATGGTCCCTCACCTATACGATAAGGCTATGCCAAGTGTCATATGAAATAAAATTAGTATATGGAGAATACGGGGTGTTACATCAATGATCAGTTGGTCATTTGTATCATATGCCTTAAAAAGATTATAAAGTTAAAAAGAGTAAAGAGAAGGATGTAACATACATTATCCCACATGAGTAAAAAGGGTGGTCTTTTATTCTGATCTATGCATTTATATATTGATACTTGATTTCATTTGTTCCCTTATTTTACATATGCTATCTATTAGATATAATAAATATGGGTACTCCATGTAGCCGAAATATCTCTTTAATATACAATTTTATATACTCTTCAACTGTATAAGTAGTCTTGATCGGCAAGAGGTGCGCTGGTTTGGTGAGTCTGTCAACTATTACCCATATGGAATCAAACTTTTGAAATGAGCGAGGAAATCAGTGACAAAATCTATGTTGATCATGTCCCACTTCCAAATTGAAAGTTCTATACGTTGCATATAACCTCTAGGCTTTTGGTGCTGTACTTTAACTTATTGACAATTTGGACATTGAGCCATAAATGTTTTTCTTCATGTCACTCCACCAATACACTTCTTCCAAGTCATGATACATTTTAGTCTAGACCGGATGGAAAGAATATCTTGAATGATGTGCTTCCGCGATAATCCTCTTTCCGTAATCCATCTACATTAGGTACAGATAATCTACTCTGACGTCGGAGTATTTCCTCCTGCGTAAGCTCAAATACCTTTGTCATACCTTGTTGTACATTCTCCTTAAGCTGTAATAGCCAAAAGGCATAAGTTAGAAATTCTAACTTATGACTTTTGCGGAGGAAAAAAACTTATGACTTTTGACTTATTTTTACCATTTTAATTTAAAATTAAGTGCTTATAAGCACTTTTTAAAAAATTTACCCAAACAGTGCTTGTAAGCTGTTTTTGCTTAAAAGAACTTTAAATAAGCCAATCCAAATATGCTCTTAATATTTTGCACTTCTAAATCAATTTAACTATTACTTTATATAATTATTTATTTAAAGAATGCAATTCATACAATTCTATTTAATTAATAATTTGCACATGATTTGTTTTAGGTTTATCAATAATACATGTTTTTCTTTTCTAATTTTCCATTGTCCTTTTATTTCGTTTGATTCTTTCATTCTTCATCGTTTGTAGTTTTATTTAATTTTTGATTCAGCTTATTTTTTTAGATGCAAAAGAGTCAAATTGTTTTCAATTATAAAGTTTTAACTTAAACAAGGTAACTCTTACGTATTTTATTATGTTTATTATGCAAGTAAATATTCATTTATGTGATGTCAGGCATTATTTAGAGAGTCTTGAACAAAATGCCCCTTCCGCACGTCCTTTGTTGTAGCTTGTGGGGTATGGTTACTTTCAATATTTGCTAATTTATTATACATTACAATACTGGTGTGAGTGATTGTCATTATTTTCTTGAATTAGTTTTAAGATTAAGATGTATGAATTTGAATGAACATCTACATATTAAGATGTGAATTAAGATTTAGAGGTCTAAATCTGAATACACATTTGTATATTAAAATTTTCCATTAAGATCTTACTACAAATTATAGTTAAGATTGTTTGTTTTCTAATAATAAATATAAATTTTAAATAAAATACTAAATTGATAGAATATTATATCAATAAAATATTTAAAATTTATATGACAATTGATGGTGGTGATGACTACCAAATTTATATGACCATTGATGGTGGTGACAACTAACAATGATGATTGTGTGAATTGTGATTTAATCTATTTTTATTTTTTATTTATTTAGTTGAAATTGTTTTTCAACAAACTTTTGGTTAGGTTTATAACATGTACTTATGGTCTCTGAATCTTGTTTTAGCAAAAAAAGAAACAAAATTTATTCGTTTTCAATATTATATTATTCTAGAGATGGAGTAGATAATTTACTTTATAAAAATTATATCTTCTTACAAAATACTAAAATTTCCATTTTGATGATCTTAAGAAAAAGCTGAAAGCATTTTTGAATAAAATAAATTCTATCAATATAGAGGGGGATATTTATCAATTAAATACCATATTTGTCGAAGAAAACCATATCTTTAGGTTTAGAAGTTTAAAGAAATAGAGTTTGATCTTTGTAGTTGTAGCCTATAGGAGTCCGTTTATTTAAAGTAAGATTATTTTTCATTAATGCTCTTCTACAAACTTATTATTTTACTTGGGAAAATTGTCAAACACATATTTCTCCCTCTGCAACAACCTAAAATATATTTCTTTTAAACTGATAAGTTTTTTTTTATAAATGAAATATTATTTTGTTGGATTCATACTAATATTCTAGGGTTTTTAGCTTGCTTTTCACGATCTAAGTCTACACCTCGGCCGAGACACGATACCTGAAACTACAAGTGATCCCAAGTTAATCCTTGGCATAACATATCTAAGCACATCATAAGAAAAATAAAGCGGAGGCTATAATAAATGTCAATATATGAGACTTAACAAAAAGTTTAAATAATCCATGAGACTGAAAATCTAATGTCTGAAGTAGCTTATACTATCCAGAACAAGAAATACATTGTCAGTACATGACCCCCAGCTACCTTAAAAAAATAATATAAAGACTACATTAAAGAAATCTAACAACTAAATACATAGAATCCTTAAATGAGGAAGACTCACAAACTACTTACTGGAAATGCTGCAACTTTAGTAGTCACTAGTCTGAGAAGGGATACTGGTATCTACATCATAATAGGATGCAGCGCAAAGAAAAGTATGCGTCAGTACATGAGATGTCCTGAGTATGTAAGGGGACTCTGACATAGTCATATTAAAATAGGATTTTCAAAATCACAAGACATAATAAAAATAAATCGGAAAGAAAACATTCAAAGTTCATGCATAAGTATCAATTAAACCTTCATTTAAAAGCATATGTAAGGATGAGTCTAATTCAATAGTCTTGCATAATCATATTCATAAAATAGCATACTTAAATTAACCATATAAAGTTAAGAATATATCGTAAAAAGATGCATAAACTGGGGAGTTTCTTATAACTGACATACACCATGTGAGCTCATGATGTCCAACAGCTAATCTAGTTGGGCGGGCTACCCCTATACCTTGTCAGGGTATAGGACCATATCATATCTATGTGGATTCATTAGTTTGTGCCCCTCAGGGCCATATCGAGTTATCCTACAAAGCGGTATACTCAAGTCCTACGATGGCACGTAATTATGGGACTTAGGAATTGCTACTAAAGGTCCACGGATGCTAAACGAAAACCTTCACCCTAAAGTCTACTCGATGCTAAATAGTCCTCCCAAAATAACATACATACATATTAATTCTCATAAGTATAAAAATTATCCATATATTTGTGTGAGACTAAGCTCAAATTCATATCTTAAAATAACCCGAATTGAGGTTGTAGTTCATATCATACAAAATTTACTTGAAAGCCATAAAGGGGTTAAATAACCGTAGAAATCATGAGAAAGTATTCTAGAACATGCATAACTTGTGATTTCTCCAAAATAACTTTCATAATAATATAAAGACTCTAAAATTACTCTTTGAAATGTAAGGTTCATGAATCATAAATAATATCATGTCAATAAACTCATGAGAATGACCATGAAAAACTTTATCAAGTATAAAAGAAAGTTCAATAGTCAAGAATTCATAATCACGAGTAAGTAATTCAAGAAATTATGCTATTAGATCATAAAAGTGGTGAATTTGAAAGTGGGTTTATAAATTCTAATTGTAGAATTGAATTCATGAAAACTGAGAAATTTTGGACATGAGGATGAAAGAAATTTCTCACTGGAGTCCTACATACCTTAATTGCTCCAAATACCCAAGAAAAAAATGATCTTGGAAGAAGAAGAACCACGAAACCCTTCTTGAACCTTGGGTGTTGAGTTCTTGAGAATATTTCTTGAAAATATATAAATTTCATGAGTAGGAGATATTAATTGGTGTCACGATGAAGAAATTATGAAATTCCATGGTCAAATCTTAACTTGGATGATGGATGAACCTTAGAGGAAGTTAGTTTCTTGAGAACTTCGCTTTCTAGGGTAAAAGTTTGAACTAGGAAGGTGAACTACATCTTTGGGGGATTATTAAATGACCTCAGAGGCACGCTACAACATAGAAAACATGCCAGGCATGTAGCCAACCACGCAGGAAGGCGGTAGCTACTACCTCGGTGTGCTATCGCATTGAAAATACCTCGGGTGTACGGCCAGCACGCGGCAAAATAGTGTCTTATAAAGTAGGAATAACTTTTTACTCTGAGCTTCAATTGATGAAAACTTGTTAGCTTTGGAAAAAAGATACATTTACCTATAATTTGATAGGTCATGAGCTACCTAATTCATTATATTCTGAGAGATATGGTCATTTGAAGTTGCCCTTTATATGAAGTCATGTGAGAACGTAGCCGATAGAAATGCTTTGAATTTAGCTTGGTGTTTGAGGTACCTTATTGTCACACTCCAAACTCGAGGGGCGCAACTAGCACCTAATGCCAAAACTTAGGCATGATCCGACCCTGCTGAACCACTTTTTAATAGCGCATGGCAGCCATATACGCTGTCAAAAAAACAAATAAGTATAACTCGGCTTAAAAATAAGCCCTCGACCGGAAAGGCCCCTCCAACAACTTTAGAAAGAAAATAAGTACTCCCAATAATTCATATAAAGTAATAAGTAGGTAGCACATAAGTTCTGTTTTGGCCATTAAGGCCGTCATGATATCTAGAAAATCATAAACGCTATGTGGGCCGTCAAGGCCATCATGATATATATATACTAACAGAAACATGTACACACAAAGTAAAATAGGCCAATAAGCTGTTAACTGCTACAACACAACAACAAGGCCCAATTTCTAATAAGATGTAGCTAACAAACATACTGGGCCAAAATGGCCACCATCATCTCTATGCAACCCAACTGACTATTCTGCAAGCTTATATGAATACAATACTCGGTGGGAAAAAGCCCCAACCTACCCAAAACTATAAATAGCAAAAAGAAAAATCTTTGAGACTTTAGCGACCCCCGAAAGGAAAGGAGTCAACCAACCCGGTGAAGTCCGGCTATACAACTAGACAGGTTTGTCTGATTCATCATTTGGGACATACATGAAAGAATGCAGTAACCCTAGGTAATGGGGACGTTAGTACAAAATAATGTATAGATTATGTAAAATAACTAAAAGCTGAAACTGAAGTTAATGTCATAAATATTGCAAGTAATCTTATAGGAGGATCAGAGATGTTCTGAGCATACTTGTTCTCTCTTGAATCTTTAATAATGAGACTGCCTACATTAATATTGTAGAATACTCAAGTGGAAAATTAGATGTGAGCCGAAACATACTTACCTTTGTTTAACTTAGCCTTACAAACCATAACGAGCTAAGCAGGTCACTTACCTGAATCTAGCTAACTAATGTCATCAAATAACAAAGTACATGGAGAGGAAGATCAACAACAATCAAAATACAACCTACTTATTCCTAACATAAATCATACAATAATAGTCAAACAATAACCTAATCGCCCCCCATAAGCACGAAAGGCACAAACAACAAATAAGACCACCTATCCAGGCCCCTATAAGCCTAAGAGGTGCCAATTCAATTTAAATACTCTACCGGTAATACCCTAACTCTATAGGCAGTTATTACATTAAGTATCCCCTTAGGCACTTTATACATAGCTCCAAAGGTAATCAGTACCTTTTTATAGTCCCACAGACATCTTATAGCCCTTTTAAGAACCAACATACCCCTTAGGAAACACATAGCCCTCTTAAGCATAAAATAGTGCCACGCTCCGAGAGGGTACCCTACACATGGCCAACACTCGAAGATCATTGCTGGTCCCAAGCGAATCAATTGGTCCAATCACATATTCAAACTCTCAGTGGAAGGTTTAATATAACTCAAAATATAGATAGCTCAAAGGGGCACTCAAAATATTAAAATAATGATTTAATACGCAGAAGATTTCTCAAACATGATGTGACTCAATGTCATATACTCAATACGGAAGTTAAGTTTTAAAAACAAACTCTGAAACAATCCAATCTAACTCAATTAAGTCTCTGTCCAGGAAGCCTCTAACTCAATACTAGAGAAGTGCCAAGAAAAGTCCAAGGCTACCTCAAATGACTATCAACAAAATGACAAGTGAAGAAAATAAATATGAAGCCCTCCGAATGCAAGGAGGTCTCACCAAAAGCTGAATTGGATCTGGTCTTCAATGATGCGCCTGTTGAGGACTCTATCACCTTTATCTGCATCATAAAATAATGCAGGCCAAATGGCATTAGTACATGAAATGTACAAGCATGTAAAATGGCTGAAAGGAAACTTACTCAACTCAGCTCAACTCATAGAACTCAATTATGAAAATAACTCAACTCAATAATGCATGAAGTAGAATAATATAATGCTTTAAATAATATGCAATAAGAATATAATCCCATATAGGAAGTATGATAATTTTACTCTGTGGGAGGTTCTCTAACCTACAACCATCACTTATGAGCTAGTGATGGTCCAACGTTTAAGAGTTGTTGTAACAGCCATCCAATACCTTGCCAAGGTAAAGGACGCTCAACTCAATGGATCAAAAATCAATCACAGTCCATTATTTTGGGACTTGAGAGGCATGACCTCTACCCTATGCTGGCTACGTAGTTTATGGGCTTAACCCATATCGGCCCTCAATACTACACCCAAAATACTTTATATATAATTTGACTTCTCAACTCAATTTTGAAAATAGACGTTTTAATGAAATATTGCTCCACTCATTTATACTTAGAAGGCCCATGCTCAAGATGCTACTCAGGAGATTTCTCAACTCATACTCAAACTCTTTCTCAATCAAAGATGACACTTGCTATTCTTTAAACTCAAAATAAATGCATAAAATCTTTAATGCAAAACATTCACAACTCGTTCTTTAAAACTCCGTCAATGCATAATGTACAATGAAATCTCAATTAGGGTTCATGTGAATGCAAATACGAATCCACACTCTCAACAAGACTAAACTCAAGACACTCATCAAATAATATCGTAATACATATACAATAACACAATGAAATTTATATACGAACTCAATAGGATTGATAGATAATTCAAGAACACAATTCATGAAATTTTGAAACTCATCTCAACTAAGAAAACTGAAGATGTAGGGCATGTGTATGAACTCAATAAAAACTGAAGATGTAGGGCATGTGTATGAACTCAATCAATGTTATGGGTAGCCTTACATACCTGGAATCAAAGAAACAATTGAAGCACGAAGACTTCGTTTGCAACCTTGAAACCTAGCTCTTTCTCCTCTCCAATCTTTTTCTCTCAAATAAATCAAAGTGTTATGAGGATATAAGAGAATAGGGTACTGTTAAGGGGGATCAAAATAGTCCCAAAACATCGAGGCTTTGTTTTGAGAAAAGTAGAAAAAGACTAAAATACCCTTTAAAATAAACCGACTCTTACGGGTCATTCTACGACTCATAGAAACTTCTATGGGTCATAGAAGACCAGTCGTAGAATTGGACTGAAGGAAGGCTTGGGGTTTCACGACTCATGTCTACGAGTCGTAGACTTCTTAACGAGTTGTAGAAATGACTCGTCCTTTAGGCTTTCAAAACTCTAAGAAACTGAATCTCTGAAGTTTCTCTACGAGTCATTTTTATGACTAATAATCATTTCTATGGGTCATCCTGTTGACTTGTAACAAAAGTACTAAGGCTTGTATTTTCAAAATTTAGGCAAAGTATCTACGACTCATTTCCATAGGTCGTCAACATCCTTATGAGTTGTAAGGTGACTCGTAAACCCTCTTCACACTTAACCAAATTTTCCCTTTCTAGTGCCCACCCTACGAGTCCCTCCTACGATCCGTAGAATTCTTTATGAGTCATAGGTTAATTCGTAGCAACTGGCATAGTCTATTTCCTCAATCTTTCTCTATTTTTTTACAAGGTTCTCAAACCTAGTCTAGAATAAAATAACACAGGGTGTTATAATATCTGCCCCTTAGGATCATTCATCCTCGAATGAAGACCAAGCTAAGGGTTTACTCAATGCACGAATACAATCCAGAACTCAACAATCAAACATCCGAACAATCAACTACTCAGACTCAGGAATATTCATCAGATACTCAAATTCGGAAGGAACTTCAAATCAAAGATAGGAAAAAGGGACATTACCATCAACATCATCATTAGGAGGCATGAATAGATGAGGGTATCTATCTTTCATATCCTCTTCAGCTTCCCATGTAGCTTCTTCAACTAACTGATTTCACCATAGAACTTTGATAGATTCTACCTTCTTGGTTCTCAATTTTGCGAACCTGACGATCAAGGATTTGAACTAAGATCTCCTCATAACTCAGGCTCTCTTTCATCCCAATGCTCTCAGTCGGGACAACAAGTGAAGAATCTCCCAAAAACTTCTTAAGCATAGAGATGTGAAACACAAGATGAATAGGTGCTAACTATGGGGCAACTCCAATTCATAGGCTACGTTACCCGCCCTCTTCACAATCTTGTAAGGACCAGTTTAGCGGGGAATAAGCTTCCCTTTCTTTCCAAATCTCATCACACCCTTCATGGGTGAAACTTTCAAGTATACCCAATCGTGCACTTCGAACTCCAAAGCTCACACTTATACATATATATATATATATATATATATATAACTCCAACAGCCAACTTCATCAATAACCACTATAACTATGAGTACTATGGTGAGAATGAACAAGTCGTATCAATTATACGACGCGGAAACTTGCCGAGAAAGGGTTAACCTTAACATACCTTGCTTGCTCCTCATCGAACCTATAAAGCTTCTGCCCGAGCATCCATTCCCACTCACAGCAAAATCAGACCCTAAACCACATCCAAACGCCTACTAATTCATTGTTGCAACTCGAAAGTATAAACAAAAAGTACCATGAAATTATCGGAACAATGAGAAAACCTAGCTTAGAAAATCAATCTTTGCATTCGTCTTGTTGAATAGAGACGTAATTGACTTATCTGTAGCCTCATGTTTCCTTGTTTAAAAGTAATAAAATTTGCTACATATATTATGTGAACACTTAATTCCAAAGAAAGCATTGAATAATTATGGGACAATTTTAAATACATACAATAAACTAATTAGTTTACAACAAATATAATCATATTTTATTTATATATTTATATATGAGCTATACGCTGAATATACATTATGATATACTCAAACATATACTCAAAAACTGAATATAGCTTGACAATACATGAAATATACAATGACTATACATACCGGCGAATGATCATTTTTTTGTAATTATTTTATCTGAATGATTGGTGCAATTATCCCAATAATTATTTCTATTTTTAACCATGGGATCCACACGTCTAGCCACTAATTCTCAATCTTATATATATATATACTAGGTATGAATGCCCGTGGAAGCACGGGCCAACACAATTAGTGACTTTAATTTTTCATTAATTAGGTGACTTCATCCAAAAACCTGGCATGAATATACAAAAATGACATTATATTTCTTTTGTGGTGTTTGCAAAAATCAGATAATTTTACAGTTGACACATGTAATAGAAACTTTGCTTATGGACAAGGATTAATAAATAGATCATTCCATCTTGAAATTATATTTTCTTTTCTTCATTACATGAAGTAAGTCGATAAAAGGAAAGAGAAACTGAAAGCTAGAACTAATAATCACGTTTTAAGAAAATTAGAATGTAAAATCATAGCCTCCATTGGAAAATAAAAAGTGTTAACATTTATAGGCAGTGCAATGCAAAGGTCCAGCGTCAACACTTAAAGAAGGTATCGTAGATCCATCAGCCATTGGGAATGATTGAGCCTTTGAGTAATATGGATTAGTAGTCCCATAAGTACATGGTATAAAATAGACTCCATTCATGAGTTTATCCTTTGAAGACCTCCACTTCCAATTCTTCCATCCATTCTTAACTTTCCTCTTTGTAACCTAATTAACAACCAAACCATAATATAATTGTTACTAATATTAGGTTTAAGATCAAGGTGCATCAAAAATATCGTCTCACATGTTTTTCAATGAGTTTATATGGAGAGAATAAATGCTATCACTTGAATAGTTGGGGCTCCTTGATTCCTGCACAAAGAACAACATGAAGTGTAGTATATCAGAATGGTAAGACTATCAAAGAGTCTTTTTCTTGTGCATTAAATTTGGCATAATAGAAAAACAATCATGAACTTCTTTTTAACAGAACTCCATCCCTTATATATTGTATGGAATATAGATGAAAGGTATTAATATTTATATCTCATTGTCGCATGTTCACAAGTTGTAATTACATTACTTCATTCTTTTTTATTGTAGTTTAAGGAAGTATGTATGTAAAGGAGAAGGATCACAATATTACCTTTGAGAGGCAGGGTAGTAATTTTTTGCAGCACTCGTTGACAGAAAAGTGTTACCTTGAAGTCATCTGCTAAGTTTTCCATTGTACATGGATTCTAGCACAATCTCGACTGCTTCGAGAGGAAGGTCTTTTAAGAAGACTATTGAAGAAATACTCCACCGTACTTCGTTTGTGAACATCTGCCAATTTAATAAACTTACCGGCATTCTAGAAGCGATGCAGAAGATAAATATTAAAGTAACACAGACAATTTCTATCATGTTATCCGCACAATACAATCCAAAACATGGATGAAATATCTGATTCAATTTAGCCGTTAAGGCAACATATGAGTGTTGATTTCTTAATTGAATTGAGTAAAATTTCATATTAGTGGTTGTAATAGTGTGCAATACTTCTCAGTAGTATGCAATTTCACACATATTTTGATAGCAAATCAATATTTGAGGTGAGCAGATGTGTTTGCCAGTAAAAGGAAAATATTCTCATTTTGCATTGTTATCATTCTTCGTAACTGAAAAAAAATACCAAACAAAGAAATACTCAGATTGTGTATATTTGAGACAAAGGAAAGGGACTCCGCTGGATCCCTCTGAAATCTCCATTAAAACTCATATTCCACAGACCACAAAAGCAAAAGAAAATTATGATGATATAAATATTTAATCAGAAGATCATATTCCCATATTTCCTGAAAAATAACCACCATCCCCCTCCGCGATTCTACTACGATATTTCCTGTAAAGTAAACATCCCCATGTCATCTAAATTTCGTTGTATCATTTTCAACAGTACTTCTCAATATTTCTATCAAAAAAAAAAATCTTCTCCAATTATGAAAAAGTATATGGGGAAAAGGGAATCATCAATAAAGATGAATTTCATTCTTATAGGTGGAAATCCATTCTTCTTGAAGTTTATCAACTCCATTATTTTCCATGATGTCCAATTTTAAGTGGAGGAACCTAAAACCTCTCAATAACAAGAATAATCATTAATTTTATTTCAGGCATATACTCAAAACAACTATTCATTTGTAGCATGTCAAGCAAATTAAGAATAAAGAAGATCAAATAATTGGAAAATTAAAGTATAAAAACATCCGTTAAGAAACTATAGTTTATCTTCCTGCCAACGTAAATATCGAGAAAAATCTAAGAACCTTTTTTGATTTTTTCTCAAGATGTTGGCACAAAGAGAATACTAACTTGTTTTTTTTTTTTTTCTTATAAGTAGTTTTAATGATTTTAAGTTGGTCAGACAAATACTTAAAAAAATTGAAAGAAGCTAATAAACAATTTATAAGGTAATCCAAACGGGCTCTAAAATGCTATAATAGGGGAAAATCACCAAAAAGATGCAAACCTAAAACAGAGAAATATCTAATGAGCAGCAATTTTCCATTAAAACCATGAACTTCCAGTTCAAGCACATGCAAAAAATAACACAGAAAATCTATCTAGAGAAATCAACAAAGAAATTTTAAAAATACAATTCAAATTAAGGACAGGAGAAGGACGCAGATAGCAAAACCTGGCAAAAATAGAAGAAATTGAGCATGGCTTTTGATAACAAATCCTGGCAAATTAGTCGGCATAAATGGCAGAAAGATGTAGAGATTCATGAACCTTGGAGGTAATCAGATGCAAAAATTAGGGTTGATGATGAAAGAGAAGGCATAGCCGGTAATGAAGGCTCAGTTTGGAGGTAATCAGATGCAAAAAAGAAACTTTTCTAGTGATACATAGAAAACACGTGTCCCTAAAATATAAGACTCACCTTAAGAAACTAGATGTACACGGGCCAACATTTTAAATTTTGATATAACCTCATTTGTGTTTGCTCTATCTAAGAAATATATTTGAGATTCAAAGTAGCAATAAATATTTTTGAATAACCATAATTTCAAAAACACAATACCCATCATTCAGAGACGAATTATATTTCCTAACTTGCACAATAAATGAATTCACATTCAATAAGAAACAATCGAGGTGTACTGTCATTTCTCTTTCAAGTTTCAATAATCAGTTCAATAGTAAGTTGACAGACATTCACAATATAGACATTCAAAGCCTATCAAACATTACATAAGTAGGCAATCAAATCTTATTGCATAAGGATAGAGAATGCAATATAGGAAATTTTCACTCAAACCACTATTCTTTAAGTATTCATCATAAGAATCAATAAAACATCAAGTAACTAACAATACTTCAAAAATGAGTCTTGTTACCATCTCAGTAAGAATTCAAGAAATATTGGAGCAAATAATGAAGAAAATGTGATTGTACTCCATAAGATGTGCAATTAACATTTTAGAGTAGCAAACCTCTTCAAACAGACTTTGAACAACCACTTCCGTTTGAGCAAGGGGAAGCATAATTATGATTAGTGTTTATTAATGGCTTAATCCTGCAAGACAATTAAACTTGGTAAAGTTTTACTGACCTAAACAATGTGATGAATGGTGCATGCTGTTGTGCATCACCTGACCCATGTCAGACTCATATATGATCTTTCGAGAAAAGAAGCATTTACATTTATAAATTATATCTTTTAAACAGTTACTCACAAATTATATTTGATGAAACAAGTTGTAATCACACATTTTACCAACAAACTAGTTAAGGGATTTACACCAATAAAGAAGCTAATACAAAAGACATATGCATTCTTTTCTCCTCATTATTGCACATGAAACATCTGCTTCAAATTGATACACCTCTCTTTACCAGTTGTTTTGTGTGAGACGGGCATCATGTGTAGGATTGCCTTGAACCGCTTAGATTTTTAATTTTAAAGCAATTTCTGTCAAAATGACGGATCTTGTCATAGGTGTCTCTCGATGAGCTTCGGGTAACAAATGTCTCAATTTTTTTATATAAAAAATAGTGATTTTCAGAGTTGCTTCTTGAAAATCATTTGTAAGTGTATGGAAAAGCAAATAACAACTGATCAAGTGCTGCATGTATTCCAAAGAGCTAGAAATGATCTTTTACACGAATGTATGCAGAAAAATTGCGCTTCTTATTCAAGATTTTTGTGCAATACGTATTGTTCTTCAATCCGTAAATATTTAATGAAATATAACAGACTAGTACTTTGAACCATTATCCCTTAGAAAGAAATTCTTATTTTGCATAAAAAGATGACAAAATAAAACTATTTCCCCTCCGTATACTCGACTATGTAATCAAATTGCATTTACGTATCATAACTTAAATCTCACTATTACATTGCACTTTCCTATTAAGCTTTTGAATGGAAATTAATCACCCCCTTTTCTAGGGAAATAGACAACTAAGTGACATGTCTGGTGAGGAAGCCCCTAAATCAGCAGCAAGTTAAGGAATTTCAATAATCAACACCATCGTTTTTAAAAAAAGCTTAGGCAATCCATTAAGCAATTTCTATTTTTTTTCTTAGATGATTGTAACAGTCCCAAAAGAAACAAAAAAAGAGCAATATCAGAGAACAATGAGCTTATTTGTCTAGCGAAAAAGATTATTGAAATATCAGAGACGATTCACAATATCAAAGAAGGTGCTTCAACTTCTTACAACATACAACTCACAGTTGAATATGAAAATGAGAAACCGTTGGCTACCAATATATATTCCTGCTCAATACAAGATTTTACCAGATTATCAATTTTCACATTATGTGTTTATAGACTCACACTTATGAGCCACTTTTAGTCTTAGTTCTGATCTTGCACTTTACTATGACATTGTTCAATCTGCTTTCTCTATGTGTCTTGAGTTTTAAATAGAATAGTAAATTTGCATGATAGAAAGTCAAAAACTTTGAATACTGACATCTAGTTTGACTCCATGTTTATGAAATGCATTTTGGCTTCCTTAAGTTTCTTCTTGAATGAGAGAACTTATAGATAAATATTTATAGACTGCCTTAAAATTATACATCGATATTTGTTTGCTTTATTTTCAACTTCTTGGTGAGGATCAAAAAGTTGGGAGAGAAATTCCAATAAATGATAATAGTGAAAATAGCAAGGAAAATCGTATCAAATCAAAGAAAGGGCTTTTCTTGAACCCAAATATTTCTGTCTTTTCCTTGCATTTATAGATGGAGAAATGTCACCATCGAACGAACAACAACAAATAAGAAAATTTCATCTAATTTAACAACGTCCATCTAATCCGATGAGCATCCATATAATCTCAAATCATAACCAAGAAAATAAATAGACCCACAAAAGTAGTCATCAGAAAATTTCATACATTCTAGAGCTATGTGAAGAAGGAAATATGGTCTATGAAATTCAAGGAGGGAGGAGTATACCCAAAGCCATGAATACTTACATGTTACTTTTAAACACAATAAAGATAAAGATAGGCAAAGAGAGTTGTGAAAGAGTAAAAATGGTTTGAGAAAGTACTGATATATATGTATGTATGTATGTATGTATGTATGTATGTATGTTATGATGTGATGATTCCCATGATTTCATTCACATGAACTCTAGTTTAGTTGATGATAGTTTTATTAACGTGCATTCATTTAGAGTTGATGAGAATAGTTTTCATGCATTAAACGAAGTATGATTTTAAACTGAGTCTATGCATATTTTATTGAGTTTTCAAATAGTATGAGCATTGAGTTTAAATAATTTTGAGTATTGAGTTAAATGATTTGAGAAAAAGTTTTGATGAGATGTGAATGATTTTATAAAAAGTATATTTTTGAATGAGAAAGCATGATAGTTTGAGATAAGATTGAATTTTGAAAGGTCTATTAAGACTTGAGATGAGATGATGGAATTGTGATACCTGACAGATATGAGCATAATGAATTGATTTGGGGAGCAGTATTGAGAATTAATTTGGGTAAGAGAATGAGTAACTCAAGCCCCATGAATTACGTAGCCAGCGTAGGATAGAGGACAAGCCTCTCTTTCCCCAAAAGAGGACTTTTATATTGGATATATAAAGGTTGATCGTCTCTTACCCTAGCAAGGTATTGGATGGCTGCGGCAACGGTAGTGCAAAGCGTTGCATCATCACTCTCTCATAGGTGATGGTTATTGGTTAGAGAAAATCTCTAATGAGTATGTACACACTATTTAGCTGAGTTGTATACCCTTAAATATGAAATTTGAGATATTGCTTTAGTTTTTAAAACTTGTATACTTTATTGAGTTGAGTCAATCTTTGTTCTTTGTCATTGAGTATACTTTGGGTTTATCTTTCCTTCATTTATTTTACATACTCGTATATTTTATGTATCGATGATGTTTGGCTTGTATTATTTTATGATGCATATACAAGTGATAGAGGTCCTCAATTGGCACATCATTGAAGACTAGTTGCTGTCTAGATTTTGGTGAGACCTCCGTGCGTTTGGAGGATTTATTTTATTTCATTCATTATTTATTATCCTGATGCTCAATTGAGGTAGCCTTGTATTTGTCTCGGCGCCTTTCTAGTACTGAGTTAGAGGCTTTATCGACAGAGTTAAAGTTGAGTTAGAATGGTTCTTTTAGAGTCAATGTTTAAACTATAATTTCATTATTGAGTTTATGACGTTGAATTACTTTATACTTCATGTATTTTAAATTTATTATTTATCTATTATGGGTGATGTTGAGTTGCCCACTTGAGTCTTATTTTCCTTAAGTTGTGTCTTCTGTTGAGTGATGAAATGAGTGATAAAATGAGTGATCAGACCAAGCGGTTCACTCAGGAACAACAATGGATCTCCGAGTGCCGAACACGCCTAGGTTACCCTCTCAAGGCATGACATTTTCACTCCTTTCTCCATCCCGTTCACGTTATTTTTCCTTCTATTTTTTTCTCCTTTTCCCTTTCTCTTGCAAGTTCATTTTTGTGGTCCCGTCAGCATATGCATTATCCTTCTGCCTAGGTTTATCTTTCTGAAGCTTTTATTTTTTCTCTTTTATAATATTTTGTAGCTCATATACATTCTTTGTAATGATATCCAAAGGTTGTAGAAATTTGAAGTCTTTGATATCATCAGGGATTCCTTAGTAATTGGTTAGTTCAGATTTATAAAGATCTAAACTTCGGATAGAAAAATCAGAATATCAAAATATTTGCATTACATTGCTTCAATTTGTTTCTAGTTCAAGATATCGAATACCCTTTTGCACAAATTTAAGAAGAGCACCAGGAGGAACTAGATTTCCATCCATTGTGCTCTTATTGATCCCTGCCTCGTATCCAAAAGTAAAGGTTGAATGTGAGAATCCTAAAAATATAAATTAGCAAAATTAGTAGTCCGGTTAGATACTACCGTACTAGGCCATTATGATCAAAGTCAAGTTGTCAACCAGCCTATTAACAAATCATTTTCAATGAAGCAACAACTGGTAGTATGGGGAGGGTAGGCTAACCAAGTCAATGATGCTTAGCTGGTCTTTTCGGATGATCAGCCACATTGGGACTGAGACACGGCTCAGACTTCCATGGGGGGCAACAGTGAGGAATTTTGGACAATAGGTGCCTGATCTAGTAATATCGCATGGTGAAAAAGGGAAATTTTGCTTGTAATGCTCTTTCACGAGTGCTCAATCATGACAGTTTTGAGGAAGAAGCCTAGCTGACTCCGTGCCTGCAACGTATGTAGACCTTAAGCCCTACCTTTGAGGTGGAAAGGTTGTTTCTGATAGAATCTTGGCTCAAAAGAATGCTTATGCACGAGGAAATGGTTACAAGAAAATGTCTACTTTGCCGAATCTAACTTGTCTAACAACAACAAAATACCCAGTGGAGTCTGGGGAAGGTGAATCGCCAGAGGTTATAATGACCATTGTTTGTGAATCACCAGTGGCGTAAACAGACATATAGGCTAGGCTACTCTATTCTCTTGATATATCTAGAGTTAAAAAGTGGTAACAAGGAATTTTGAGACATTAGAATATGCATTTCAAATGAAGTGTTGACTCTTAACTGACTAATGTACCCTGGAGAAACGGATTCAGAATATGGTTATATATCAAAACATATTTAGTTTATTGAATTAAAAATGTTTAGGTAGATGAATGGATCAAAACTATTTAATTCATATGAACCCATAAACTAAATGATAAAAAAGTTATTTGCTTAAGACCAATCAAACTTTTAGGTTGAAAGGTAGTTTTCGATAGTTCCTTCAATGAATCCATAAACTAAATGATGAAAAATGTTTACTTTATATAATTGAACATCATCTAACAACGATATATCTAGTGTGATGTGTACAGAAACCTTATCCCCTACCTTGTACAGGTACAAGAGCTTGTGTCCAAATTAACTGTCATGACCTGAGATTGCCCCTTAGTTGCGACACCGTGCTTAGAGCCATAAGTGACCCCTAGCTAACCTCATGTCAAGTCATGACACTAAGATTCATAAAATTAACAACAAGAGATAACTAAAATAAGGAAGACAACATGAATATTCTAATAAGAGTCTTATATAATAAAAGATAATATCTGAGAACACATAAGAGGAGTCTAATTGTTTATCTGAAAAACCTCTTCTATATACGATTTGCCAGGAAAAATACCTAACTAACTCCAAATATCTAAAACTAAAAGATAATACTGAAAGGAAATATAATATCATCCTTGAAAAATAAAGATTCACCAATTGGCTACAAACGCTGACTGGATCTGTACTAACCACAGGTGAGATATTGAGCATTAGAAACTTCTTTATAACACAATATACGCAAAAAATATGCGGTCAGTAATTTGAATCTACTAAGTATGAGAAATATGCATAATAAACATGATAACTGAATATGATAAATCAGTAAAAATATGCTGATGCAATGATCAAGTAAATAACATGAAACTAATGAACTGAACTGAAATATCTGAAATACTTGATTATGCAATATCATAAAATCTGACTCTGGGGGATACTAAAACTAACATATAACCATGTGAGATACAATATGGAGTCCTCTATATTGCCCCACTAAAAGAGCCCAATGTACTTGTCAAGGTATAAAGGTTGAAGGTTAGCTAATAAGGATCCACTAAGCTAATGTCTATCTTAGAGAAATCCTATAGTATCATGTAGTTCTTGGAAGTAGGAGTTGCTTCTAAAGGTCCATGGACGCTGACTAGAAACCTTCATCCCTAAATTCCCTTAGTGTTAAGTATTATTCCTAGGGAAACATACATATAACTAATACAGTAATAATCTGATAATATTGTAATCTTGATAATATGATAAATATACTGAGTAGATCCTAAATCATGATATTTGATCATATTGTGAAAGATACTTTATCTGAAAGCATCATAAATCATGAAAATTGATAATCAGAAATGATGCTTTTGAAATTACATAGTTTTGAATCATGAAAATGCATAATCATGAAAATGCATATATACCAAGGGTTTATATAAACTATCATTGAAAGTATGGAATTATAGTTAAAAATCATGCAATTGAAGATCATACTTGAAGAATAACTGAGTTTCTATAAGAACCCATGAGAATCATAGAAACTCTAGGTTTTGAGAATCATGGAACTTGAAGAATTGGGATTTTCTTGGAACTCAATGGGTGAAAGGATATCCATTGATGAAATTCCACATACCTGGAGTAGAATCTAAGCGTGAATTCCTTTAATGGATACTTGAAGCTTGGGACCTAGTTCTTGCCTTGAGAGGAGACTTGAGAGATAAGAAATCTAAATTGGATAAGTTATGAGAGAATGGGAAACTTAGGCTAATTAGAATCACTTAATCCTACTTAGAATAGCCCAAAACAATATAGTATAGGGATTAAAAGAATAGGAAGAAACTTAAATATCCCTAATTAAAATCCGTCAGAGGGAATCTACGGATGGTATCTACCTTCTGTGGTTCCATCTACCGACCTCTCATGCCCGTAGAAATCAAAGAATGTTTCTGAGTTTTTGAACTATCGACCACGAGACCCCAATTACGGTCCATAATTAATGTATGACCCGTACTGACTAGGGGTGCTTATTGGGCGGATCGGACGAATTATTATCCTTAACGGTTTGACTTAACGGTTATCGGTTTTTAAAAGTACTAATCCGCTATCCAACCTATAAGATATCGGTTGGTTCGGTATCGAATTACCAATTATCGGACGGTTATCGAGCGGTGTATCGGTGGTATGATAACATGTAAAATTTCCGCCACTTATTTTAATTCGGCTTCTCAACAGGCATACACAATGTAAGTTAGGTAAATAATAATCAATATGTCATATGTGAACAATTAACAACAAACCGCCGCTTAAACTTCACACTTTCACAATATATTCATATATAGCTACAAATAATAATATAATTAATAAAATATCATACTCTAGTCAGGTAAATTTGTGCAGCCCAACAATTCAAAGGGTATAACGAGGGGCAGAAAAATAGTACTAGTACATTACATATACAGTGGTTTGTGAATTGTGATCTCTCATTTGGGAGATTTCTGTACCAGGTGTGGACATCAATATTGGTTGAGAAGGGGAAGGGAAAGAGAAACATTTAAATATTGCCAATATGAAAAAATAAAATAAAAACACTAGTGTTTCAAATTAGCAGTAGCTTGTTTTCCTCCTTTTGAGGACATGATCAGACTCCTCCCTTGTGCTTGTAACTCTGAATTTTGGAATTGGTTGATTGCTTGCTGAAACATCGTCAACCTATCAGAATTTAGTGAAAGTTAATTACTTGAGGCTCCAACCCATTTGAATCTCCCAGTGAATTGATGAAAAAGGAAATAGGGGTTGGCTAGTTTTTGAATTGAATATGATGAGACTGAAATTATAAACCTTTTCTCAAAAATAGATGTTATTTGCAACTATAGAATATAAAAGACAAAAGCAAACATTGTGATAATAAGCAAATTTTGTGGATGTACTGCATGAAAGGAACTTCTGAAAACTAAGAAGCTCATCACTTACATACTTCTACATAGCGATGAAGTATTTTCTCGACTGCACTTTGATGCAAAGGCGGCAAGTCGGCAACTGCAAGTAGTAGGGCTGCTGCCTGCTTCTCTTATTTAGGTTTAGATAAAAATTAGGGATTTAGGATATATAGACATAGTTGCTGACTTGTAGTTGTTGGGCCTGGGCTTGTACTCTAAATGGCCAAATGGGTTTGGCCTATTTTAACTAAATGGGCTTAGTACAAATTATAATTATCAATATCATACATATTTTATATGTTTATGGATAAAAATATATTAAAATATAATAAATTCTTAACGGATTAACGGTTTATCCAATAACAAAATTGAGTAATCCGTCCCCAATACCGATAAGCCATTAATTATAAAATTTAAATCCATTCCCCACCCACTAATTCGATAACCCAATACCAATAAGCCAATAAGCCAATTTTGCGGTTGGGTTATCGGTAGCGGCCGGTTTTGAACAGCCCTAGTACTGACAACTCATAAAAAGGTTGGGCTTGAAAGTTTGAGTTTTTGAACTTTTATTTCATGAGACACATCAACAGTTCGTAGAATAATCTACAAGCCGTAAGAGGTGTTTGTTGAAATTAGAAATTTTCTACAGATTTCTGAAATTTCATGACTTGATTCTACAAGAATATCTACGATGCGTAAAATCAACCATGATCCGTAAAATCTTCTTGTCATGTTCAAGTCAAATTCCAAGTTTATGAAGTTACTCTATGACTCCAATAAATGATCCTTAGAATAAATCATGACTCGTAAACTTAGGTTGTAGTTATCAGGTAAAATTTCTGATTCTCTAAAGTTGGTCTGTAGGGCACATCTATGAATCATAATTCCATTTATGGGACATAAATAGTTCCCATAAAATATGATCTTTTGCAAACTGGAATTTTTCTAAACTCTTTCTGGTCTGATCTGAACAAGGAACTTTTGGGGTATCACAATATCTCCTACTTGATAACATTCAATATCGAATGAAATCTAAGAAGGCTTAAAAGAGTAGGGAAAAGATCTGCAACCCAATATTGAAAATTAAATTTGAAACTGATGGAATGAATGGCTCCTAATAAATACATGAAGATTGAACTGATTTCATGAACAAACATGCATACTGAAACCTGAGTATAATTGAATGACATGAATGGAACAATTACCTCACGTTGGAACTGATCTGGAAGGAAAGAGGTGGGGGTAATTAACCATCATATTTGCTTAAGCTTCCCAAGTACCTCCCTCAACCAACTGATTCCTCCTAAGGACTTTCACTGAAGCAACTTCTTTATTCCTTGAATTATGAACCTACCAATCAAGAATCTCAACTAGGACCTCATCATAAGAGAGACTTTCATTAACACCAACAGTCCCTAAAGGCACAACTAATGTCAGATCACCAACACACTTCTTCAACAAGGACACATTAAACACTGGGTGCAATGATTCTAACTCAGCGGGCAAATCTAATTCATAGGACACCTTATCAATTTATCTCAAAATTCTGTAAGGGACAACATATCTAGGACTGAGCTTTCTTTTCTTACAAAATATCATCACCCCATTCATAGGTGAGAATTTTAGATAAACTTAATCATCAATTTCAATTTCAAGCTTTCTTCTTCTCATGTCTACATAAGATTTCTACCTACTCTGGGCTGATCTCAACCTCTCTCTAATAAGTCGAACTTTATCCATAGCCTCATGACATGACTTAGGCTGCATCAAAGCCACTTCACCAATCTGAAACCATACTATAGGAGACCTACACCACTACCATAGAGCCATCTGAATACTAGAGTGGTAACTATAATTATAAGCAAAACTTAATCATAGGAAAATGATCATTCCAATTACCTTTAAAGTTGATCACGCAATCTCTCAACATATCTTCCAATGTATGAATAGTCCTTTCGGCCTGGCCATCTGTGTGTGGAATAAAGGTTGTGCTAAGCTTAAACTGAGTACCAAGGTCTTTCTGAAATGATTTTACAGAATTGAGACATAAATTGAGTGCCCCTATTTGAGATAATGGATAATAGAACTCCGTACAATTTCACCATCTCCCGAATGTAAAGTATATCATAATCCTCGATTTAATAAGAAGTCTTAAATAGAAAGAAATATACTGACTTAGTCATTTGGTCTACAACCACCCATATTGAATCATGTTGTCGACGTGTGCGAGGAAAACCTGTGATGAAGTTTATATTAAAATCATCCCACTTTCAAGTAGGAATATTGATATCCTGAGTCATACTGCCTGGTTTATGGTGCTCAACCATAACTTGGAATTTTGGACACTTAGCCATGAATTTTGCAATATTCTTCTCCATGACATTCCACCAATAAAATTCCTAGAAATCATGGTATATCTTAGTAGCTCCTGGGTGAATATAATATCTTGAGAACTAAGAGCTTCTGATTGTATTTACTACCTCAACTCATCAACATCCGGACTACACAACCAACACTGATAATGAAGTATACCATCTCCCTCTTGGGAGAAAGCCTCAATAGTATTTTTAAGAACCACTTCCTTTAGCTCAACAAAGGTAGGATCATCATTCTGCTTTACCTTAACATCTATTACAAGGGACGATTCTGAACAACAACTCTACCATCTTCTGAATCCACCAAACCAACTCCCAAATACGAAAGTCTATGAACATTAAAAACTAATTCTCTTTTCTGATCCTCAACATAAGCAACACTGCCAATAGACAACCTGCTAAGAACATATGTTACAACATTAGCTTTACCCAGATGAAATAAAGCACTCATATCATAGTACTACTAAAAATCAAGCTATCTCCTCTGGTGAAAATTTAAGTCCTTTTGATAAACATAGATTGAAGACTATTATAGTCGGTGAACACATCCACATGAACATCATAGAGATAGTGCCTCCAATTCTTCAAAGTAAACACTATTTCTACCAACTCAAGATCGTGAGTTGAGTATTTCTTCTCATGAACTTTGAGTTGCCCAGAGGAAAAAGCTATGACCTTACCATGTTGTATCAATATATAGCCTAGCCAATTCTAGAAGTATCACAATATACCACAAAACCATCTGAACCTTCTGGTAGCATCAAAACTGGGGTTGTAGTAAGTCGACTCTTCTAACACCTGAAAACTCGTATCACAAAAATCGGATCACTAAAATCTAACTTTCTTCTGAGTTAATCTTTATAAAGGAAAATCAATAGAGGTCGAGGCCAGTTCTTTATTGGTTCAGTGTTTTGAGGATCAACTTGTATATCCTCTTCAAAAATTATATGGCCAAGGAACGCTAATGAGCTCAGCCAAAATTCACACTTACTAAATTTAGCAAACAACTGATAGTCCTTATGAATCAATAAGATAATTCTCAAATGGTCTGCATACTCATCCTTACTTTGAGAATAAACCAAGATATTATCTATAAAGACAATGATGAACATATCCAAATACTATTTGAACACCCTATTAATCAAATATTAAAGTTGTAGGAGCATTTGTTAGTCCAACCGACATAACCACAAATTCATAGTGACCATACCGAGTCTTAAAGGTTGTCTTTAGAATGTTACATTCTCTGACTCTGAGCAGGTGATAACTAGATCTAAGATCTATCTTAAAGAAGAAAATAACACCCTAAAGTTGATCGTACAAGTCACCAATCCTGGGAATGGGATATTTATTCTTGATTTCGACCTTGTTCAACTGGCGATAATCAATTCACATACTGAGTGAACTATCTTTCTCATGCATAAAGAGAAATGGAGAACCCTATGGAGAAACGTTGGGCCTGATGAAACCTTTATCTAGAAGGTCCTTCAAATAATCTTTCAACTCTTTAAGCTTAGCTCAGGCCATTATGTAAGGAGGAATGGAGATAGGCTAGGTATCGGGAATAAGGTATATGCCCAAGTCAATTTCTCTTTCAGGAGGGACTCCCAGAAGATCTTTGGGAAACACTTCTAGAAATTTATTTACAACTGGATTGACTGAAGAGTTGGGGTTTCGAAACTAAAATCCTTAATCTGAACTAGATTATAGATACAACCTTTGGAAATCATCTTTCTGGCCTTAAGGTATGAAATGAACCAACGTACAGACACTGATGTACTACCCTTACATTAAATGACTTTCTTATTGGGAAATTGAAATTTAATGACTCCGGTTCTATTATAGACTGAATCATGACATGAGTATAACCAGTCCATGCCAAGAATGATATCAATCAAGCATGTATAGCTCTGCTAGTTCAATTGGGGTGATATCTAAAAGATAGAAACTTGGAAATTTTTATATACTTGCTCAGCTAAAATTGACTCACCAATAAGATTAGAGATTAGAAAAGGTTCTAACAAGATTTTGGGACTGACGACGAAATTTATAGCAACATAAGGAGTCACGAAGAAAAGATTTGCTCCTGGATATAGAAACGCATAAATATTAACTTGAAAAAACCTGTAATATACCCGTGACTACATTAAGGGGATCCTCTTGATCCTATCGAGTCCAAAGAGCATAGAAATTGCCTTGGAGGCTATCTTCCACCATAATTAGATGAGGTACCCTGCTGAGTGAAGTGACTCGCTGAAGCTGCTGAAGGGTTACGTAGAGCCTTTTGGAAAATATCCCTATCCTTTCCTTGGGCCGATGGAAATCTATGAATGGTCTTACCAACACCGACCATACACTCTCTCGGATGATTATCACCATATTTCTGACAAGTACCACCATGAGACTAAGAGCCTGGTGCTCTATCCTTATTAAACTTAGGAAGTGGAGCACTAGCAAACGATGGGTCCGAGTTAGAGAATTTCTGTCAAAACTGAGAATGACTACCACCTCCTAATTTAGGATGAGAGTAGTCCACACTATCTTTCTGAGCCCTCTTCGTATCCCTAGTAATCTCCATATTTTCCTCCTCAATTTGTTGAGAATGATTCATTAAGTGGGAGATATCCATCTCCTTAATCAGCATCGCAGTTCTACACTCTTTCACCACCCTTTCAGAAATACCAGAGACAAACTTACTTATGTAGGCTCTAGAGTCAGCCACCATAGTCGGAGCATACTTTGAAAGTTGGGTGATATTCAAAAAGTACTCCTTTATAGTCATGTTCCCTTATTTTAAGTTAATGAACTCTTAGACCTTTGCTTCCCTCAACTCTAGTGGAAAGAACCAGTCCATAAAAGCACCATCAAATTTTTCCTAATCAATGAGGCCTACATCATCAACCCTATCATTCTTCCATTACTTGCACCAAATCTTAGCCACTCCCTTCAACTGATAAGCATCCATATCTGCACTCTCAACTAGACTGACATTCATAATCTCATTGATCTTTTGGATACCTTCTATAAACTCTTGTGGATCCTCATCTACCTTTGAACCATGAAATTTTAGAGGGTTCATTCGAGTGAAGTCCTGGACTCTAGCGGGTGCAGATTTACCATTTAGATTGAACGGAGACACAACCTCTCTATTTTCCTGAGTAGTCATGGCTTGGGCTAGCACCTAAAAAGCAGTCCTAAACCCAACATGAGACACTTCTTCATCCAAAGGGTCTACAGGGGCTAGAGGTGCTTATTTCTCTTCATCCTTGTTCCTTATGACATAGGCTCTTCTGGGAGGCGTAATGTTGTACATGTATAGAGAAAGAGTTAGAATGAGATTATAGAGAGTTACACTCTATCACGACTGAGAGTACGAAAGAAGTGAAGTATTTTCTAACATATTTTATAGCCTCTTTTTCATAGATGTGGCGCGCTTCACACCCATGAATAAGATTCTACTTAATGGGGCTTTTAGACACCCTAAGACACTTACACCTGATTCTCTGATACTAAGTTTGCACAGTTTGAGACTACCCTTAGTAGCGATAATGTGCTTAGATCCACAAGCGACCAACCTAATCTCATGGCATGGTATGATACTAAGATTCACAAAATAAACAACAAGAGATAACTGAAATGCAAAAGACAACATGAATAGTCTAATATAATAAAAAAACATCTGAAAACATATAGGCGGAGTTTAACTGTTTGTCAAAAAAGCCTTTACTACATATGAGTTGCAAGGACAAACCCCTATGTAACTCCAAACATCTGAAACTAAAAGATAATACTAAAAAGAAATATAGGATCATCATCGAAGAATGAGGACTCACCAACTAGCTACAATGTTGGCTGAATCTATAATAACTGTGGGTGGGATACTGAGCGTCAAAACCTATATTATGACATAATATAGGCAGAAAGTATGAGGTCACTATTTTGAATGTACTAAGTATGAGGAATATGCATAATAAATATAATAACTGAACATGATAAATCTGTAAAACATATTGTTGTAATGATCAACAAAATAAAATAAAACTAATAAACTGAATTGAAATAACTAAAATAATTTATCATGCAATATCTAAATATCTAACTGTGGGAGATACTAACGTCGACATACAATCATATTAGCTACCACATGGAGACTGGTGTATTGCCCCACCAAAAGGGCACAATATACTTGCCAAGATATAAAGTTGAATCTGAGGTAATGTGGATACACTAGTCTAATATCTATCCGAGACACATCCCATGACGTAGTTCGAGGAAGTAGTGATCTACAAAAGATCCACGAAAGTTGACCGAAAACCTTGATCCATAAATCTACTCGGTGTTAAATACTACTCCAAGGAAAAACATGCATATAACTGATATAGTAATAATATGATAATACTGTAATCCTAATAAACATACTGAGTAGCTCCTAAATACTAAAAAATACTTTATCTAAAAGCATCATAAATTATGAAAATTGATACTCTAAAAACATGCTTATGAAATTACAATGTTCTGAATTATGAAAATAGAATATCATACTTGATGAATAATTGAGTTTCAATAAAAACCCATTAAAATCATAGAAATCCTAGATTTGGAGAATCATAGAACTTGAAGAATTGAGGTTTTCATAGGATTCAATGGGTGAAAGGATACCCATTGATGAAATTCCATATACTTGGAGTAGAATCTAAGTTTGAATTCCTTTAATGGAGGCTTGAAGCTTGGAACCCTAGTTCTTTCCTTGAGAGGAGACATGAGAGAGAAAAAATCTAAATTGGTTGAGTTGTGAGAGAATTTCACAACCCAAAACCGGACCATGATAGCGCCTACTACAACACCCAAGTAGGCAAGCCTAAAGGCAAGGACACAACTTACGAAAGACAACAATTAAGTATAATAATGCAAACAAGTGAAAGACAAGAATAACATATTAGAAATGGGCCATATCATAACCTGTAGTTCGATACAAAATATACAAAGAGGCTTGAAAGTAACCAAGAAGACAAACTAACACAAAAACAAATCTCCAGACCTGGTGTCACCTATACAGGAGAGATTAAGTACAAAAAGGATATACATACAAGAGAACTGACTAGGCAAAATACAAAATACAAGTCAGTACAAAAGAGGAAAACTAGCAAGTGTCTAGACACCAGGAGCTCACCACGATCCAAGTTCGTGATGGCTAAGGGAGATCCAACCCTCACGGAGGATGGCTCATACAGGGAGCAGCATTAGAAAAAGATGCAAAAATGTAGTATGAGCTGGTACTCAGTAGGGATCCTAGGCCGATCGAGATTAGAAAGATCATAAACATAAATAAGCAGCACGATAGTTCTAACAAGAGTCTAATATAAAGCTGAGAATAAAGAAATACTAACACAAGTAAAGAGCCTACCAAGCAATCATACACAACAACAGTACAAACAATCAATCTCACGGTAAGGTGCAAAGGAGTTTTTTTGCTAGCTGTCCCATGGACCCCCGAGCCAATTGTAGAACCCTGTCTTAGCCTATCAAATGCAAAAACTAAAAAACTAAAATTCAATCTGGGCTGTCGGAGATATCAACATAAGCCTTATAAAATGAAAATGATACATTTCTCTTAATAACCATATTTTTGTAAATAAAATCAATCGAGATTCAGAAATCCTGTCCCTCCTAGGAGTCCAAAAATCCACTGGAAAGAGTAGTGTAATCAAAACAGTGCAAAAATCTCTTTACTTCCAGAAATTAGGTGTAATATGCCATGAACCCGATTTCATACCAACGCAAACCAGTCATCATCACCAGTCAGCTCAAGTCATACACACAACTAGATAAAACATCCGTACACCTCAAAAGTACTAACCTAGAACCTCCACTAGTCCAAGCTCACGGTCTTAGGCCCAATAGTTCAATTAAAATAGGTAAGTAAACTTTAAATATAGTACAAAAGTGGAACACAATTCACCAAAGAAAAAAAATGCATACAATCTAGGTTTCACCCCAATTAGGAGCAGTCTAAGGATCTAGCGACAACCAAGCTAAGAAATCGCCCTAAAATAAGGCTCGTCTACTAAAATACTTAGCTAGAAAACCCAAAGTGGCCAATAAACATCACTAAGGATCAAGTGCACATATAGCGTAGTCCTAACATCATTCTAATTATCAACTACTCATTTATATAGAATATCAAACTAAGCCAAGTCTAGAAGGGAAAACCGTAACCTACTTCAAGGTCGAAACCGCACACAAAAACCACTCAGGAGCTTTTTCTTTTTGGAGAGCCTCGGATTTCTTCCAAGTTATCAAGAATAAAAAGAGCAAGTCAATACGGATCCATCAATACCTATATTACAATTACTAAATTCGGACCAAAATTGGGTCAAAATAGTTTTCGAATCAATGTTACACAATTATGAAACAAAAATCGTCATTATGTTCATCTTGAAGTAAGGATCACATGCCCAAAAGTTGGACAAAAACGGAGTTCAATTCGGACCTCAAATGGTCCAAATACTTTACTTTAAAGACTTAAAATTCAAGGGAATTAAGGTAAAAATGGAATGGAAATCAAGGAATAAAGTTAGAATCAAGTTAAGGAAATATAAAGGGAGGAAATTACCTTTGAATCACTTGAAATAGGAAAGGAATGCTCAAAAGTGCCTAAGCCCGATCTCCTTCAACAATGTTTCTTTTTGGAAAAATGAGGAATAAAAGGGAATTAAATCTAAGCGTTCTTCGCAAAAGCTGAGAAATATTCACAAAATAGAATATTGCTTAAGCCATCCAGGCTTTGCAAAAGCGAATCCCATCTAAGTAGTGATTATCGTACAAGCGGCAATCGCAAATATGAGTGGCCTGTCGTTTAAGCAACCTCCGCCTCCCCTGATGCTCTTCGCAAAGTGACCCCTTGATCGCTAAAGCGGACATCACAAAAGTGAAAAAGGGTCGCAAAATCCATGACACCAGATGCTTGCACCAGAAATTTTTGGGCTAAATGCTCAATACTTTAAATGGGCCCTCAAAATTTATTCGGAGTCTAAACAACACAAACCAAAAGTGAAAAACACTTGTAAATGAAATTCCAGACTCTAAGAAATAGACGAAACAACCAACGGAGATTGTCTTGTCCAAATGTTGACCAAAGTCAAAACCTATAAAAGAAAACCGCACCAACATAGGAGCCCTTGTAGGCTTACGCTAGTGGATCCATAAAAGCCCCTAAAATTAATGTTAAACAATGAATGTAAAGTTTGATGGAGCTCTACCTGGCAAGTAGTCTCCCTGTGCCAACGTAGGGGGTTATGTTGGATTTCATGTAATGGATCGCATGGTCTTAAATATCAATTATTGTCATCTTCCCACAAAATGAACGTTTTAAAGTTATTTGTGATGCATGCATCTACTTATGTATCTTATCTTACAATGCCTTAACATTTTCATTAAATTGCATGCCTACATACTTAGCATATTCAAAGTACTAATGCATACTCTTTTGCCTACATGATATCACCATGTAGAGACCGATATTGCTCCATATTCACCTCCACGTGGCTAGTTGATTGTGTTGAATGCTTATTTTTGGTGAGTTTACATGTTTAGGGAACAACATCCTTTCCTTTTCTAGCTTTGTTATGTAAAGACTTTTGGATTCTTATTACGATACTTATTTCCATTTATTATGAGGGTGAGCTAGGAACATATCTTATCCCCCGGCAAGTGGTACCTCAACCTTCTCAGATGCATAGCTATAGAAGCAAAGTTGGTAACAAACCAATAGTTATAACTAGAAAGACCTACAAAACTTCTAACCTCAATCATAGAACTAGTTCAAACCTAATTTCTAACTGCCTCAATCATTTGGGTATCTACTATCACCCCATCTTTCGAAACCACATGCCCTAAGAAGGAAACCATAGATAGTAAGAGCTCACACTTGGAAAGCTTTTCTTATAATTTTTGTTTCCCCAAGATACCTAGAACAATATGAAAGTGATATTCATGCTTCTTCTTTTCTTTAGAATATATTAGGATATCATCTATAAACAAAATCACGAAAGAATCCAAATATTATTTTAAAACCCTATTCATCAAACTCATAAAAGCTGCTGGAGCATTAGTCAACCCAAATGACATTACCAAGAACACATAGTGCCCATACCGAGATTGTGAGGCTGAGGTATTTTCTAGTTAGAAATGGTGCTATCGAGGTCATTTTTGGTGGGATTATGATGCTGAGGTCTTTGCCTGTGATTGCATACATACATGATCATTGATTATGCATATACTTTTCTGCATATATGTGTGTGATAGGCCTGATACTTATATGTGACTTTTGATTATTTGTGCACTATGACTTGTGATATTGAGTTGTGATTTGAGTATTATTTGAACTGTTTAGCATGAGCTATTAGGTTGGGCTGATTTTTTGTGCAAGTTGTAGTTATGGAGGTTTGGTTAGGTTGGAAAAGAGTTCATCTATCATTCTAGATTTACTTTGTTTTTCTAGTTAACTTGTTGGGTACCGTATTATTTGGTACTCACCCCTTGCTTCTACACTTATGTAGGTTCTGAGCCTAGACTTTGATCACTCATCTTTCTGATCATTTGTGGCTTCTTGGAGTTTGATAGAGTTAGCTATTGACATCCAGCGGACTCTCTGATTTCCTGTACTTTTATGTTTTACTCTATTTGGGATTTGAAGACATATTGAGGCTTGTATTTTTATTTTGGTCTTGTTCTAATTGCTTGTACATGTTACAACCAGTCTTAGGGGTTATTTTAGTTGAAAGACTTATGGTTTTTTTAGTTACTTATGTATTTAACTATTTTTCGCTTTATTTCCATAATTGTTGGATTTTAGGCTAAATTGTTTGGTGGAAAAGGATAGGGCCATCACACCTGAATTTGGGTCGTGACAAATATTATCAAAACTCTAGGTTCATAGGTCTCACGTGTATAAGATAAATCTAAGTAGAGTCTCAAGGATTGGTAAAGAGACGTCTATAAATATCTTAAGGAGGCTAAGAAGACTGTTAGGAAAGATCTTCACTTCTTGATTCTCTATCGTGCGTCCTTGGTCCTGATCTAATTTCTATTGCTTCACTCCATCCTCTCACTTATAGTGATGGATTGTGCTTAGTCCTACATGCATGCAGTTGAGATGTCATCGCTTGTTCTCAGTATTGGGTCTAGTATTGAGGCAAAAGTTAAATATTTATGGAAAGAATAGGTAGTCATACTTGGAATGCTCTACAATTCGAAAAGGGAGAGTAAGGTGATGGTTCAGTGATTGATACTGTCACAACCCAATCCTAGGGCCAAGATATGACAAGGCGAATGAGCCACTCGTAGGTACCTCACCCAAGCCTCTTACCATTCATTAAGCTTTTTATAGGTAATGATAATCAATAACAAAAGAAAATATAAGGGATAATGAGACTAAGGGATTTCACATAGAATAAGAGTCAAAATCATCTTAAACATCAATCATTTCATCCAATAATACCTTCTACCTTTAGGACTTGGTAGAGGCTAAGACATGTCCCTAGCTCACCCTCAAGATATAAGCCAAAAGTACCAAAAGTAACTCAATAGTATGTACATGACATAAGATAGAAAGATAGGAGTGTTGTTCCTGAAACATGGGAACCCACCAAACAGTAGTAGCCTTCAACGATCAAACTTAGCCATGTGGAGGAGAGTGTGGAGCGATGCCAATTCCTACATGGTGATATCATGTAGGCAAAAGTATGGGTTAGTACTTTAAATGTACTAAGTATGTGGGTATGCTATACAATGAAGAACATTAAGACATTTCTAAAAATATGCATAAGTTAATGCATGCATGAGAAATCATCATATGAAACCTTTAAATATTCATCTTGTGAGAAGGTGACCATAACTGACATTTAAAACCATGTGAGTTATTACATGGAATTCAATATAACCCCTTACATTGGCATGTGTAGACTACTTGCCGGGTAGAACTCCACAAACTTTAATCATTTCTTTAACTTTAACTTTAATGGCTAATCGTGAATCCACTAGAATAAATAGCCTACATGGGCTCCTATGCTGGTGCATAGTTAATGCAATATGAGACTTTACTTAAGGACCCCTTAGGTCAAGTCCCCATCTACATGATACATTCGGTGCTAGGTTAATCCTATAGAATAATATTTAGATATCATACTAATATGAATATTTATGGAACTTTAAAATTTTAACTCATCATTTGGTGGAATAGCTCATTAAAACATTTTATTTGATTCATAATATAAGAATTGTCCTTTCGTATTAGACCCTTTCTTTAACTAAGAATTCCTTTTCATCATTGTTCAATCATTTCATAAGACTCCCTTAAACATAAACGTTTGCTTCATAAACTTTGATTTGAAGTCAAGCTGTAAATGCAACTTCATTTTAACATAAGGAAACTAGGTGGGTTCCTTTCATATATCTTTCAAATATATTTTGCAGCACTACTTCCATGCATGAGAGTGATGAAAATGCATCAAATTAAACATCTTAAAACAACCCACCATATACCCTTTAAAACCACCTTCAAGCCTTCATATAGGACCTTTAACAAATCATTCATTTCATGAAATTGAGAGTCAAGATATATCAATATAGGTATATCAAATTTAAATATACCAAAATCTATGCATTTAGAGTCATCATGTAAAATCCCATAAGAAATCATCATCAAAATTGAAATACAAAGTTGAGAAAAAACATTTGGGCTCCATGGGTGGAAGGACCCATGAATGAAACCCACATACCTTGGGGAAACAAAATCCCTAATGAAATCTTAAGAAGGAGAGGAGGCTTGAAGAAGCCTTGAGATGAAACCCTAGCTTGGCTTGAAGTTTTGGGAGAGTATGAGAGGAGAGGATTTGTATGTTTTGAGTCTGTGTGAACTGTGAGGGTTTTGGAGGGTTTAGGGTCTTTAGACAACTCCATTTTGAATAAAAATGCAGGAAAAAACCAAAATGCCCCTTTAAAATTTGACCAAAACTGGCGTCATGGGAACCTTTCACTGTCCGTGGTGCTTATCACGCCCCATGGTGGGGTTTCATAGTGTTTTACTTGGGAAAGTGTTTCGGAAAACCTGCAGGATGGGTCTCTGAAGTTTCTTTGTTGAAGACTTTAACAGTCCATTTAGAGCATCATGACCTATGAAGCTTGGCCGTGGTGCAGTTCCTGCAGGAGGACTTGCTGGAGTGACCATCACAGATCATATCATGGTTCGTGAAGAGATCCATGGCCCATGGTCCTCGACTTTGGAAATTTTCCTGGGGCTTAAAGGAAGTTTTTGATGGAAGATTTCATGGCTCGTGGTGTTCACCATGGTCCATGGTCCTCAATCGTGGTTCCTTCCCTACAAGTCTAAGCTTCTGAATCTTTACCACGGTTGTTCACCATGATTTGTGATACTTACCATGACCCGTGATATCTTTTGTGGTCAAGTCTTGGTGCCAGTTTCTGCAACTTTCTAAGATTTTCTCCTTTGTTCCTTGGTTTAGGACCTTCCACATTTTTAGGGTCTTACAATATCTCCCCCTTGGGAATATTCATCCCCGAATGAGAATCATTAGCATATGAAGAAATACGGCACGAGGACTAGCAACCCAGCATGAATACAATGAAACTTGAAATGCATAAAACATGCGATCTTTAAAATTTAGCATAAATCATAACTTTAAAATTTCAACTTTATGAACATGCATGCATATGAAGACTTAGGGAAACTGGAACTTAAGAGTCTTAAATACTTGAGCATGAATGACTTGGTACCTTAGGATTTAGTAGAATGAAAGAATTGAGGGTAACGTTTCATCATATCCGCTTCTACTTCCCTTGTAGCACTTTCAACTTATTGATTCCTACAAAGGAATTTAACGGATACAACTTCTTTGTTCCCTAATCTCTTGACCTGTCGAACCAAAATAACAACCGGAACCTCTTCATAGGTAAAATTTTCTTCAACATTTACTATCCCCAAAGGAAAAATGGAAATAGGATCACCCACACATTTTCTCAACATGGACACATGGAACACCGGATGAACCATGGCCATTTTCTAAGGCAATTCTAACTCATAAGTAACTTTGCCAACAAGTTTCAAACTTCTATAAGGCCCTATATACCGAGGGCTCTATTTTCCTTTCTTACCAAACCGAACCACACCTTTCATGGGTAAAACCTTTAAATACAACCAATCATCCACATTAAACTCAGGATCTTTTCTCCTAGTATCAAAATAGGACTTTTGACGACTTTGGGCTGTCTTGAACCTTTGTATAATAACTATCACCTTCTCTAAAGCATCTATCACCAAATCAGGACCCAAAAAGGTCATCTCACCTACTTCGAACCAACCGACCGGAGATCTACATCGTCTCCCATACAAAGCCTCAAACAACGCCATGTTAATACTTGAGTGGTAACTGTTATTATAGGCAAAATGGATGTGCGGTAGATGATCATCCCAACTCTGTTTGAATTGCAACACACAATCCATTAATATATTCTCTAGGGTTTGAATTATTCTCTCGGCTTGCCCATTGGTTTGAGGATGGAATGCGGTGCTGAACTTTACTTTTATACAAAGGCCCCTTTGAAATGACCTCTAAAAGTGAGAAGTGAATTGGGTACCACAATCTGAAATAATGGACAACGGTGAGCCATGCAACCTTACAAACTCCCGAAAATAAAACTTGGCATAATCTTTGTCACTACAAGAATTCTTGACCAGTAGGAAGTGAGTCGTCTTAGTCATTCTATCAACACTTACTGAAATAAAATCATGACGTTTTTGAGTATGAGGCAAACCCACTACAAAATACATATTCACACCTTCCTACTTCTAAGTAGGTATTTCAATACCTTGTGCTAGGACACCTGGCCTTTGATGTTCGGCCTTCACTTGTTGGTAATTTAGACATTCGGATACGAATCTTGCTATGTCTTTTTTCATGCCACCCCACAAATAATACTCTCTTAGGTCTCGGTACATTTTCATTAAACAGGGATGAATGAAGTGTGAAGAATTATGAGCCTCTTTCAAAATTAAACTCCTTAGGCCATCCACATTCGGAATAGGTAACCGACCTTGGTAATATAGTACCCTATCTCCCCCTTATGAAAACACCTCTACCTTGTTTTCCTTCACCAACTTCTTTAACTCCACTAGTGTCTGGTCAAGGTCTTTCTTTGACTTGACATCCACTACCAAAGAGGATTCAGACCTATTATGAATAACCATACCACCATCATTGGCACCAATAAACTTCACCCCTAACCTAGCCAATTGGTGAACCTCTTTTAGCACTCTTTCTTCTATTCATCCACATGGGCCTCACTCCTCATAGACACTCTAATAAGTGCATTGGCAACCACATTGGCTTTAGACGAATGATAATGCACACTCATGTCATAGTCCTTAAGAAGTTCTAGCAACCTTTGCCTTAGATTGAGGTCCTTTTGGGTGAACCCATATTGGAGACTTTATTGATCGGTATACACATCTATATGCACCACATAGAGCTAATGCCACTAAATCTTTAAAAGTGAAAATGATGGCCGCCAATTCAAGATCATGGGTTGGGTAGTTACGCTTATGCACTTTTAATTGTTTAGAAGCATAGCCTATAAGTTTACCTTTTTGTATCAAGACACAACCCAAACCAATATTTGAAGCATCACAATAAACTACATACCCTTCTAACCATTTCGGTAGAGTCAAAATAGGAGCGGAGGAAAGTTGATCTTTCAAAGTTTAGAGAATCCTTTAATACTCATCTGTCCATAGGGACTTTACCTTCTTTTGAGTCAATTTCATCACAGGAGATGAGATGGAAGAGAACCAAAAAGCTCTAATGTCCGAAGGAGACAAGGGTCTAGGCCAATTCCTTACCACCTCCGTTTTCTTAGATCAACCTTGATCCCATCACCGGACACTATATGATCAAGAAACACCACCTCTTTAACCAAAAATTCCCACTTACTAAATTTTAAAAATAATTACCTATCCCTCAAAGTTTGAAGCACAACCCTCAAATGGTTCTTATGTTCTTCCTCAACCCGAGAATAAATCAAGATGTCATCAATGAAGACCACAACAAAAGTATCAAGGTAGGGTTTGAACATCCTATTCATTAGGTCCATAAACACTATTGGTAAATTCTTCAACGCAAATGATATCACCATAAATGCAAAGTGACCATACCTTATTCGGAATGCCATCTTGGGAATGTCACACTCCCTCACCCTTAATTTGTGATAGACGAATCGAAGATCAATCTTGGAGAAGTGACTTGCCCTTTGTAATTGATCAAATAAATCATCTATTCTAGCGAATGGTCACCTTTTCCAATTGGCGGTAATCTATGCACATCTGAAGTGACCTATCTTTTTTCCTCACAAATAACACGGGAGCATCCTATGGTAAAATACTTGGCCTGATGAACCCTTTTTCTAATAAGTCCTTTAATTGTTTCTTCAACTCCTTCAATTCCACCTAGGCCATTTTATAGGGAGAAATAGAGATAGGTTGGGTATTAGGGAGGATATCGATACCGAAATCAAATTCCCTTTTGAGAGAAATATCAGGAAGGTCATCTGGAAAGATATCGGGAAACTCATTGAATACAAGGACCGAATCAAGAGGAGGACTTTCGGAGTCAATATTCCTAACCCTCACAATGTGGTAAATGCAACCCTTAGCAATCAACTTTCGGGCCTTAAGACAAGAGATGATCCTACCCTTCACCGAATCATGACCCTCTCATTCAAGGATAGACTCATTTGGGAATTGAAACTTGACTCAACGAGTCCTACAATCTATGGAAGCATAAGATACATGCAACCAATCCATCTCAAGTATAACATCAAAATCTACCATGTCAAGCTCTATGAGATCTCATGAAATAACTTTATGCAAGATAGAAATGGGACATCTTTTATAAACCTTTCTAGAACAACCGACTCACCAATAAGGGTAGACATAAGATAAGGCTCTACTAATATTTCGGGCAATATATCAAACCTATTAGCTAAGAATGGAGTAACAAATGAAAAGTTTGCACCTGGATCTAACAAGTGATACATATAAAAAGAAAAGACCTTTAACATACCGGTAATAACATTTGGTGCTTACTCAACCTCTTGCCTCTCATGGAAGGCATAGACGCGGTGGGTGCATTGGCAACCTCCTTGAGTGAGTTGACCATGAGCAATTTGTCCTTGAGACCTAACATCACCACCACCTCTATAATCCCGAGCATGATGATCTATCTTGCCACACTTGAGGCATGCATTATAGCTGGCTAAGCATTCCCCTTTGTTTGTCCTTCCATATTTCTTACAAGAGGGGAAAGTTTGAGCACCAACATTCTCTCTTAGGACTATTGGGTTAGCACCCCTATCCTTGTTGAATCTTGGAGGAGCAGAATTGATGGAACCTTGTACCATAAACCATTGCCTGCCTTGGCCTTTGCCATTGTTATCATAATCGGACCTTTGACGGTTGAACCCTTCACCATCTACCCAATTTTTCTTGAACCCTCTTAACCTCATCCTCAACTTCTCTTCTTTAATTTCTTCATCATATGTCATTAATCGAGAGATGTTCGTCTGTTTGACCAACATAGCCATTTTACATTCTTTTGATACCAAGCTAGAGACACTAGAAATAAACTTGTTCATCCTTGCCCGGGGGTCGGAGACCATGAAGAAGCACACTTAGAAAACTTTGTGAATTTGAGGGAATACTCCTGCACACTCATACTCCTTTGATGAAGGTTGATGAACTCTTAGATTTTGGCCTATTGATAACGCTAAATTACATCTCTCGAAAGAGATATAGATGATCATTAGTAGTATATTTTACCCAACTAAAAGTCGGGGTCGAACCCACAGGGAATAGGTTAAAATAAGTTCTATTAGCTATCACTGTTCAGTCATAGTTGCTACTTCCCAAAAATAAATATGCATAAAGTAAAATAGGAGGTTTGGTTGTGTTTTAGAAACAAATTAGTACTGCAATGAAAAATAAAAAAGTTGAAGCTGTAAACTATATGAAGACTAGACAAGGATTGTGTTCCCCATGACTTATAAGTTAATAGGCTAATCATATTCATGATATTGTTTAATGTATTGCATGAAAAATCTAGCGAGTTGGTTAACATCTAATTCACCTCCTAGTCCTTCTTATATGGTTCTCATTCATCTCCTCCCGGTCTCAGAATGTATTCTTTACTAACCCTCGCCCAGGATCCCAGAGTACTATCTCCTTTCGATCTCAAGTAACTTAGATGAAGTTTATCCCTTCTTTCAAACCCAGACTTTTGAATTTCTATTGTGAAGTCCTTTTCTAATCACTATCTCCCTTCCAGAAAAGCAATGAATACGACTAAGAAAGACTTTTGAATGAAGAAATCACAATACATGCAAAAACAATTCAAAAATATCAATCTTATGTTTGCCTATTCTAGTTAAGTCGTCATGGTTACCACAACACTAGTTGTGGGTTTAACCTTGAAAAATTGTGATGAATAACTCAATAAAAAATGAATGAAACATGTATTAGAAGGATTACAAATAACAATGAACCAAACTCATAATTTAATAACAATATTTAGAATAAAATCACCAAAACTAGTACTCGAAGAATCTAGGTTGTGTTTTCTTCTTTCAAATCTTTCCAGTTGCGTGTGGATGATGAAGCAATAGAGTTTTGGTCCTATAATTTAGCCTCTAAAAAGTAGTAAAAGTGTATGAAAAGTGCGTATTCCACTCCCCTTAAATCTAGAACAAAATAGGGTATTTATAGATGTAGAAACCTAATCCTAAACAAACTAGGAAACAAAGGTCTTGTTGGGCTCAGATTGCTCTAGATGGGCACCACCACGGCCAGTGGTGAGCACCAAGGCTAGTGGTGGTGTTCCTTGGTGTTTTCCTTGGCATTTTGTGGCTGGAAACACACCACGACACCCTCCACGGCCAGTGGTGAGAACCACAGCCCATGGTGAGGTCCGTGAAGTTTGCCTTAGCCATTTTGATGGCTTTTGCTTGGTGGCTGCCTTCTTCACGGATGGAATCTCCCCTTTACGGACAGTGGTATGCACCACGGACCTTGAAGGGTCTCATGGTGTGAACCCTTGGTCCAAACATGCAGCTTTTACCTCCACACATCCAAACCAAGGTCCTTCAATGCAAGGTGAAGTCAGTTCTTTGATTTCTCCTTTCAAGTCGTCCTAAAACCTCACCAAGATAAAGTCAATTTAGCACTTCTTGAATATTTTTTTCCCCTTGTGATATCTCCTCAACACCAAGCTTCCAACTTACTCCAAGATCAATAAAATCTCTACATAAACCAAGCAAAAGATCATCAACCCAAGTGTACTTCAATTTCCCTGAAAATTAACCAAAAGCACATATCAAACTAACAAAATGTGCTTGAAAACTTACAATAATTCCATATTTTGGGTGTCTTAAGTGTATATTTTGGAGACACATCAACACCCTCAACTTAGAGTTATTTCTTGTCCTCAAGAAATAACACAACATCAAACCAAACGATGCGTAAGTACAAGCAACTCATGGTAAATATATATATATATATATATATATATATATATATATATATATATATATATATATATATTACCATGAGTTGCTTGTACTTACGCATCGTTTGGTTTGATGTTGTGTTATTTCTTGAGGACAAGAAATAATTGTAAGAGCCCATTTGGATGGGCTTAAAAAAAGTAACTTTTATGTATGAAGTGCTTTTAGAACTTTGAAGTGCTGAAAGTTATTTTTATAAATAAGCAGTTGAATGTTTGGATAATAGTGCTTATGTTGAAAATAAGTATTTGAATTTTAGGGTTAAAAGAATAAAAAGGGTAGTTTGGGAATTTAGTTAAAATATAAGGGATATAAAAGTAATTTCTATGGTCAAACAAAATGACTTTAAGCACTTAGAAAAAAAAAGTTAGAAATCCTAACTTTTCATTTTTGACTGACTTTAAGAACTTTATGGCTTAAAGTTATCATTAGGCAAACACGTCCAAAAGCTAAAAAGGGAATTATAAGTTGGTTTGACCAACTTAAAGCCCATCCAAACTGTCTCTAAGTTGAGGGTGTTGATGTGTCTCCAAAATATACACTTAAGACACCCAAAATATGGAATTATTGTAAGTTTTCAAGCACATTTTGTTGGTTTGATATGTGCTTTTGGTTAATTTTCAGGGAAATTGAAGTACACTTGGGTTGATGATCTTTGGCTTAGTTTATGTAGAGATTTGATTGATCCCTATAACATCAACCTCATGCCCAAATTCACTTATGTAATGCACTCATGTTCTAACCAATATTTGGAAGGATTACTTCATAATATTGTATTATCCATAGATTAACCAAATCAATGCAAATAGTCATATACCAGTCAATGTAGCAACCAAACAACACAATCAAAGTGCCCTCACTACAAACAAGTCTCTCACACATTATATATAAACAAAACAGAGACTGAAACAGCATTACTCATACTCTCAAAAGACGTTCAAACAATGAAAAAGTAAAGACCATAGGCTTGCCCTTATTTTCAACACTTCAACTTTTGAATAACCTTTTTAGGATCACAGTAGGAAATTTTAGGCTTGTAATGTAGGCTCGGGCTTGGGTAGGATACAGTAAGGATAAAAGTGACTACTTTGCCCCTCCAAATGCTACTTTGGCTTAGCCACTTGTTATCAACCCTCCAATTTTTTTTGTTCTCTTATTTCCTCATTCTTCCTTCTCGAGTTTGGTTTCCACTTTTGTTCATTTTTTTTCTTTTATGACTCGCATTTTTACTTATTGTCTTTTTCACTTGCGACCACAACCTATGCTTTTCTTTTCTTCTCTCCCCACCATTCTTTCCATAACCTAAACTTTCTTCTTTCCTTATGGTGGTCCCCCTTAACTTAGGGTTTTTGGCCTAATTTGAAGTATAAAATTACCTAGGAGGGACCAGGGCCAAGGTAAAGGTTCACCAAAATTGATTCTTCTTATAATAGCCACCCTCAACTTAGGATTTTAGCCTGAGTTGAGGTACACATTGTTCTTGGAGGGATCAGGGCTAAAATTTGGATTCACAGACAGCAAGGGAAGGTGAATTTTAGTTGATTAAAGATAAGGTCTATTTAAAGCTCTAACTTTTGGTTTAAAGGGTACAATTTCATTTGGTTGGTTAAATTTAGGTGAAATGACTCATTATCAACAAAAGCCTACGATCCTGTCCAAGTAAACTATCCAATTATTTTAGTGAGACTAACCAAGTAAGTTCTAGCTTACAAATATATCAATCAAACTACACAAATTTAGCTCACACACACACGACACTGATCTTATACTATTTAGCACTAATCAACACACTCATAACTAGAAAATCACCATGTATAATGTTACAAAGATCCTAGAAAATCAGTTATCATATTTGAGATGCAATAACAATCGTTCAAATTTTTTTGAATAGGGGCAGGGTTTTCACTTTCACGGGCTTACTACAAACTCCTATAAATACTTGTATTCACACAAACAACCTAAACATTCTAGTTCTACTAGATAATACACCTTCAAAGAAAGAAACATGGCAAGAAAAACTCTAAAGGGTTTCAGGATGCCCTATTCCCCACTAAAAGTTGTGCATTGTCTCCAACGCACTCAAAAACTCCAAAATTGAAAACAAGCGAAGTGATCATACTTGCGATTCCCTAGGCATCAATAGTAGGTTACCTGACTACTCAGACTTCATCAAGTATCCATATGGGTTGCCTCCCATGAAGTGCTTGATTTAGTGTCATGGCACGACGTAATATACTTTATTACTCAAACTAAGTTTCCATATGGTTTACCTCCGATAAAGTGTCTAATTGAACGCTGCGGCACAACGTAACTTACTTTATTACTCCTTGATTGGGTTGTGCGCTAACTTGAGCCCTGTATTAACCAAAAACAAACAAACAAATAGTAAAACTAGGAAATAAAACTACAACCTAAAGTTCTCACTAATAGACTATTTCAAAACTGTATTCCCTGGAAACGGTGCCATTTTGATAATGCTTAATTACACCTATTAAAAGAGATATATATGATCGTTAACATTTTATTTTACCTAGCTAAAAGTCGAGGTCGAACCCACAAGAAATAGGTTGAAACAAGTTCTATTAGCTATCAATATTCAGTCGTAGTTGCTACTCCCCAAAAATATAGATACATATAGTAAAATGGGGTTTGGTTGTGTTTTAGATAAAAAATAGTAATGTAGTGACAAATAAACAAGATTAAAGTTGTAAACTATATGAAGATTAGACTAGGATTGTGTTCCCCATGACTTGTAAGTTAATAGGCTAATTGTATTCACGATATCATTCATTCTATTGCATGCAAAATCTAGCGAGTTGGGTAACATCTAATTTACCTCCCGGCCCTTCTTAGACATATAATATTCATCTCCTCCCTGTCTCATAATATATACTTTACTAATCCTCACCCTGGATCCCAGAGTACTATCTCCTCCCGATCTCAAATAACTTAGATGAAGGTTATCCCTTCTTTCGAAGACAAACTCTTCGAATTTCTGTTGTGAAATTCTTTGCCTAATCACTACCTCCCTCACGAGAAAGCAATGAATACAAACAAGTTCTTAATGCTTGCACTTACTAATAAAGACTTTTAAGCGAAGAAATCACAATACATGCAAAAATAAATTGCGAATATCAATCCTACTTTTGCCTATTCTAGTTAAGTCATCATGGTTCCCACAAACTTAGTTGTGGGTTTAGCTACTCATACTTTTAAGTAAAAGAACAAGAATTTTTGAAGAATTTATGAATTAACACCTACGCAGGTGAATAAATCAATCTTGAATCAATCACACGAATCACAAATCAAGGATGAAAACAAAAATGATATTCTAAGAATCAATATCCAAAAGTAACTAAGTGTAGCTTCCCTATGTTCAAAAAGTACTCAAAAACTAGTAAAAATTCTGAACCCTAAAATTACAATAAATTCTGGTATTTATAGAAATATAAAACCAAATCATAAACAAACTAGGAAAACTGAAGTCAGTACATTTCACGCTCGACCACTACGGACCGTACTGGAGTTAACGGTCCGTAGTCCTTCTCCCATAGTATTTAACTTGGGCTTCAATACTGTGTAGCTTAACAGTCCATAGTCCTTCTCTCGTAGTATTTAACTTGGGTTTCAATAGTTTGTAGCTCTTCACTTCTTCACGGGCAATCCTCACGGCTTGTGGTGATGAATACGGTCCGTACTGATCTCCTTGTTGATAGCCTTTTCCAATTCTCCCATATCTGCCCTCAATCTTCATAGACCGTACAAGGCACTACAATTCGTGGTGAGTTCTGTGGAGTTGTACTTATCACCTTCTGCGCAACTTCCTTCTCTCATCATCTCAACACCCACTACCATGGCCCATGCAAGGCACTATGGTCCATGGTGAGGCTCGTACTCCACAATACTCAGACCCACAGAATCATCAAAACTTGTGCGCGACTTAGTTTTCCTGTAAAAAAAATGAAAACCCACATCATATCTACAGAAACATGCTTGGAACGCACACTAATTCACCATTTTGAGCGTCGAAAATGTTGTAAATATGTGACACATCAATACCCTACTCTTAGAATCATTATTTGTCCTCAAGCAATGACACAAAAAAACAACACAACGCACAAATACAAAGGACTATAATATAGATATATAGCAGCCCACCTCATTAATCATGACTTATTCCCAACTATACAATACACTGGCAGTCCAACTTACTCACAAAGACCGATTTACGACATAGCACTACTCACAGTCAACCAAAAAATACAACTGACAGTGTACCAAGCAATATAGCAACTCAACAATATAATCATAGTGACCTCACCCCAAGAAGTCTCTCTCACTGCTATAGAGAATAAATAGAAACTGGAACAAAACTCTCGCACTCTTAAAAGAAATTCAAACATTGTAGAAGTAAAGACCATAGGCTTGCCCTTATTTTTAATACTTCAACTCTTGAATAACCTTTTGGGATCACAATATGACTTTTTAGGCTTGTAACGTAGGCTAGGTTTAGGGTAGGATATATTTAGGATAAAAGTGACTACTTTTACTGTCCAAACTCTACTTTGACTTAGCTTACTTGTTTTCAACCATCCAAACTCTTGTTATTCCCTTATTTCCTCACTCTTTCTTTTTGAGTGTGGTTTCCGCTTTTGTTCACTGTATTTCATTTTTTTTCTTTTTATTTAGGACTCATTTTTGTATAGCATTTTCTTTTTTATTTATGGACACAACCCATGATTTTTTTCTCTCACTTCACTATTTCTTGCATACCTTAACTTTTCTGCTTTCCTTATTGTAGCCACCCTCAACTTAAGCTTTTGGCTTGAGTTGAAGTATATAATCACCTAAGAGGGATCAGGGCAAAGATTTGGATTCATTGATAGCAAAGGAAAGTGAATTTTGGTTATTCAAAGAAAAAGTTCATTAAAACTCTAATTTTTGGTTCAAAGGGTATAATTCCATTTGGTTGGTTCAATTTAGGCTAAGTGACTCATTATCAACAAAGGCGTATGATCATGTCCTAATAACGCTATTCAATCATTTTAGTAAACAAACCAGGTAAGTTCTAGCTAACAGGTGCATTGTTCGAACTAAGTAGTTAAGCTCACACTATTTTATACTATTAAGCACTAATCAACCCATTCATGTCCTAGCTAGCATTTTATTTATAATTCAATATTTACCATGTCCTACACAGATCCTAACAAGTCAGTTTTCAAAACCCAGATCAATCACATAGTGTTTCATAAAAAATATAGTTGGAAGTCATTTTAGTTCAATTCAAATCCTTTCTTTCATAGGATATTGTATCCATCTACAGACTCTTGTATTTACAAGACAGCAATCCTAAACATGCCAATTCTACTAGATATACGCTTTAGAGAAAAGAAATATGGCAACAAAAACTCCAAGCATCAGGGATGCCCCACCCCTATTAAAAGAGTGTGCATTGTCCTCAATTTCACATCAAAGGAATCAATAATAAGTACAATAGGAGTGATCATACATACACTACTGTAGGTGTAGGCAGTGGTAGTGTAGGGACACCAGCATGGGCCAATGCACTTAATAATGTTGGCTCCCTCGAAGAGTCATCGTCTATAGCCGGAGTAAGTGCGCTTGGAGGCACTTCACTCACAGTGTCAACTGGAGTGCCAAAAAGTGCAGCAACACTGAATGATGCTCCAGCCTTAGCTGCCTTAAGCTTCTTCTTCTCAAGCTCCCGTTTCTCGTAAAATTCTTTCCTAAAAGCGCGTCTAGCCCTTTTTTCCTCTTTTCTCTGTCTCTCCTGACCTTTTTGCATCATCCTGGAATTATATTCATGTCGCCATTTCTTTCCCTTGCATTTTTAATCAGGCTCGAGTACAGAAATGGAGCCCTAAATACCATCTAGCTATACAGGTGGGGGCGGTGACGACAACAAATATATCAAAGTATCTATAGCGCTCGTCGGGATAGTAGAAGATGACTTTGGTTCCAATTAACCTACAACTTCGTTTAAAGCAGCCAACTCTTTCTTTAAGTACTCTGTCTTTGTATCACCTAGATTACTACTCTGAGTAGTGATGTGTGCCTCAAGGCCATCAATACGACTCTGTATTAGTGTAACTTCCTACCGAAGCTCAATTTGAATCTGAGTCGCCTCCTCCTGTATCTATGTTTGGATAACCCTAGGTAGTCGCTCAATTACCTGATCAACCAACGCTCATGTCTACCTTTAGTCTTGCATCATTCGGTCAAGGAGTGCATAAGAGATAATTATCATCATACTTAAAACTGCGAGTGTAGACGAAGTAGGTCTGGTGTCACCCTTGTACTGTTCGGTGGGCTTCTCTTTCATAGGGCATGAAGTCTCACCCTCCAAAGTAAGAGTAGGAGGAGATGGGCCTATAGGCATATTTACTAGCCCAATAGGTTGAACAAGCTTGGATTTGTAAAGTGGGTTGTCCAAATCCTTTATTAGCACCGTATTTGTGGACTTAGTTGCTGGGATACGCTTGTAAAAGAGACAATTTACCACTATCCCTATGGCCTCGCATAACGTAGTGATTAAACATGGGAATGGGAGTCTAGCCCATTCATTAAATGGTTGGTCCCGAATTTCGGCCGTAATTAGTCTCCCGCTATGTAGTCCAAATCGATCCATAATGCAGGCTACTAGAGATACCTGCGTGGGATGAAAGGTATTGTCATTCATAGTTTATAGTAGATGGGAATGGACAATGGCCTACTAAAACTTAGATGGTAATATAAGGGACGCCTTAGTAATCAGCTTCTTCGCATTTGTGACCCATGACACATTTTCTCCCTCAGTAGAAATATGCTTTCCAATCCATTCCATAATTATTTGGTGTACCACAGGATTGCCCATCCTTTCCTCATCACTAACCTCATGGTGTTGGTGCTCATAAAGACCTGTCCGAACATCAGTTTGGAAGTCCAATCCATATAGGAACCTGTTGATTGTAGTCTCTAAGATGTCCACTATCATGCCTCGAACTGTGACTTCATTCAATAGTGGTTTCTATAACGCTAATGCCCTATTTTTCTTTTTAAAAATCCCCTCAGCCAGATTATTTAGCATTGAGGCTGCATAGGACGAATACAACTCCCAGACTAGACTTTTACCATAATATCTTGAGTCTTTGGTCATCCACCTAAAATAATGCTTGTAGAAAAGGTCTTTGAGCTCAGGTAGGGCGGAGAGGTTATCAGGTTCCACCCGAACCTCTGTCATAATGGATCATTTACATAAGCCCTTAGGACCTTTTGTTAGGCCTTTCAGAAAGATATTATATTGTCCTGGAACTAACCACCTATTTCTTAGAAAAGTGATGACATTTTAGCGTGCAACTGGGTCACTTTCCTTTGCATGGGCAAACCTCTCTATAGAGTCCAATCCGTCATCCCCAGAACTAGCAACACTCCCCGACAATTCCTCTATTTTGATAATGCTCAATTATACCTCTCAAAAGAGATATAGACGACCATTAGTAGTGTATTTTACCTAACTAAGAGTCGGAGTTGAACCCACAGGAAATAGGTTGAAAAAAGTTCTATTATCTATCACTAATCAGTCGTAGTTGCTACATCCCAAAAATAAAGATGCATAAAGTAAAATGGGGTAGTGGTGGTGGTGGTTGTTTTTTAGAAACAAAATAGTAATTCGGTGACAAATAAACAAGATTGAATTTGTAAACTATATGAAGACTAGACTAGGATTTTATTTCCTATGACTTGTAAGTTAATATGATAATTGTATTTGTGATATCATTCAATGTATTGCATACAAAATTTAGTGAGTTGGTTAACATATAATTTACCTCCCGGTCCTTCTTAGACATATCTCATTCATCTCCTCCTGATCTGAGAATGTATACTTTACTAATCCTCGCCCTAGATCACAGAGTACTATCTCCTCTTGGTCGTAAGTAAATTAGACGAAGTTTATCCTTTCTTACAAAGCCAGACTCTTTAAATTTTTGTTGTGAAGTCTTTTCCTAATCACTACCTGCCTCCTCGGAAAGCAATAAATATGGGAAATTTCTTAATGTGTGCACTCACTATGAAAGACTTTTGAATGAAGAAATCACAATACATGCAAAAACAATTCACAAATATCAATCCTATATTTGCCTATTCTAGTTAAGTTGTCATGATTCCCACAACCCTAGTTGTGGGTTTAGCCTTGCATTATTATGATGAATAACTCAATAAAAAATGAATGAAACATGTATTACAAGGATTAATAATAACAATGAACCAAACTCACAATTTAAAACTAAGATTTAGAATGTAATCACAAAAACTAGAACTTGAAGAATCTAGGATGTATGTTCTTCTTCCAAATTTGTCCAGTTGCATGTGGATGATGAAGCAATGTAGTTTTGGTCGTAATGTAGCCTCTAAAAAGTAGGAAAAGTGTATGAAAAGTTAGTCTCCTAGTCCCCTTAAGCCTAGAACAAAATAGGGTATTTATAGAAGTTGAAATCTACTGCTAAACAAACTAGGAAACCAAAGGCTTGTTATGCACAGATAGCTCTAGATCGGCACCACCATGGCCAGTGGTGAGTAACACGCCTTGTGGTGGTGTTCCTTGGTGTTTTCCTTGGAATTTTATGGCTGGCCAACCCACCACCGCACTCTTCACGGGCAGTGGTGAGAATTATGGCCTGTGGAGTTTGCCTGAGCCATTTTGATGGCTTTTGCTTGGTGGTTGCCTTCTTCACAGATGAGATCTCCCCTTTAGGGCCAATGGTGTTCACCAAGGACCTTGAAGGGTATCGTGGTGTGCATACTTGGTCCAAACATGCAGTTTTCACCTTCGTATACCCAAACCAAGGTCCTTCAATATGCGGTGAAGTTAGTTCTTTGATTTCTCCTTTCAAGTCGTCCTAAAACCTCACCAAGATCAAGTCAATTTAGTACTTCTTGAATATTTTATTTTCTTTGTGATCTCTCCTGAACACCAAGTTGCCAACTTACTCCAAGATATATCAAATCTCCACATAAACCAAGCCAAAGATCATCAACCCAAGCGTACTTCAATTTCCCTGCAAATTAACCAAAAACACACAACAAACTAAAAAAATGTGCTTGAGAACTTACAATATTTCCATGTTTTGAGTTTCGTAAGTGTCGTATTTTGGAGACACATCACCTCCCTTAGCTCCAATAGAAAAAGGCAGTTTAGGAAGGCACCCTTGAACTCTTCCCATCCTATCGGCCCCATTTTTCATCCCTCTCAATAACCCATTATTTGTACCAAACTCATGCCACACTTTTGAGTTGATAGTACAGTAGCTCGACCTTCTGATTTTGAGGCACACCCATGATTGCCACAATCCGGTACACCTTACCAATGAACTCCATAGGGTCCTCATCTATTTTTGAACCATCAAACTCAGGTGGATTCATCCTTTGAAAATCTCAACTCCTAGAAGCCAGATTTTGCACTTGAGGAAGAGGAATAGCTTGGATCCCTTGGTTGTCTATGGCTTGTTCCAACAACGTGATGATATTCTTGAATTCCGCATGGGTTACCCCTTTCACATGATGTGGGGCATCGAAAATCGGAGGAGCTTGGTCCTCATCATCAACCCTTGATCTTAAAGGTGCTCTTCCTTAAGGAATTATCTAGAGAACATAAAATGAGTTGTTAGTTAGAGGAAGTCTTAGAACACTCTAGGGCACGACATGAATTTGAAAGAGGCAAAAACTTTTCTGAATGTCCCATAGTCTCCTATTCATAGTTATGGCGCACTTCACATGAACAAGATCTTATTTGACATGGTATGTTGGACTCCAAGGATTATTTCAAAACCTTGAGCTCTGATACTAAGTTTGTCACAACCCACGCCTAGGGCCTAGATGTGACACAGCGAATGAGCCACCCAGAGGTACCTCACCCAAGTCTCTTAGCATTCATTAAACTTTTCATTGGTAATGATAATCAATAACAAGCGAAAATATAAGGGATAATGGGACTAAGGGATTCCACATAGAATAAGAGTTAAAATCATCTTAAACATCAAACATTTTTTCCAATAATACGTTCGACCTTTAGAACTTTGTGGGGGCTAAGACATGTCCCTAGCTCACCCTCAAGATATAAGTCAAAAGTACCAAAATAACTCAATAGTATGTACATTACATAAGCTAGAAAGAAATAAGTGTTGTTCCCAAAATATCGGAAATCACAAAATATAGTAGACTTCAATGATTGAACTCATCCACGGGGAGGAGAGAGTGGAGCGACGCCGGTCCCTATATGGGGATATCAAGTTAGCAAAAGTATGCGTTAGTACTTTGAATATACTAAGTATGTGAGTATGTTATACAATGAAGAACATTAAGACATTTATAGTAATATGTATAAGTGAATGCATGCATGATAAATCATTATATGAAATCTTAAAATATTCATCTTATCGGAAGGTGACCGTAACCGAAATTTAAGATCATGCGAGCTATTACATGAAATCTAACATAACCCCTTACATTTCCACGGGGAGCCTACTTGCCGCGTAGAACTCTATCAACTTTAATTATTTCTTTAACTTTGACTTGAATGGCTAATCGTGGATCTTCTAGCCTAAATAACCTACAAGGGTTCCTATGTTGGCGCATAGTTAATACAACATGAGACTTTAATGAAGGAACCCATAGGTCGAGTCCCCATATACATGCTACATTCGGTGATAGGTCAATATCATGGAATAACATTTAGATATCATAATAACATAAGCATTTATATAACTTTAAAATTTCAAATCATCACTAGGTGGAATAGCTTATTAAAAGAGTTTATTTGATTCAAAATGTGAGAATTGTCCTTTCACATTGAATCCTTTATTTGGCTAAGAATCCCTTTTCATCATCATTCAATCATTTCATAAGAGTCCTTTAAACATAAATATTTTCTTCATAAACTTTCATTTGGAGTCAATCTTTCAATGCAGCCTCATTTTAACATAAGGAAACTATGTGGGTTCATTTCATATATCTTTCAAATACATTTTAATGCACTACTTTCAAGCATGAGAGTGATGGAAATGCATCAAATTAAATAGCTTTAAACAACTCACCATATACCCTTTAAAACCACCTTCAAACCTTCATATAGGAACCTTAACAAATTATTCATTTCATGAAATTGAGAGTCAACATTTATCAATATAGGTAAATTAACTTCAAATATACCAAAATCAATGTATTTAGAGTCATCATGTAAAAGCCCATAAGAATTCATCATCAAAATTCAAATAGTAGGTTGAGAAAAAAGCATTTGGGCTCTATGGGTGGAATGACCATGGATGAAACCCACATATCTTGGGGAAACAAAATAGCTAATAAAAGCTTGAGAAGGAGAGAAGAATTGAAAATGCCTTGAGATGAAACCCTAGCTTGGCTTAAAGTTCTTGGGAGAGTATGAGAGGAGAGGATTTGTATGTTTTGAGTCTAAGTGTGAACTGTGAGGGTTTTGGAGGGTTTAGGGTCTTTAGATTAGAGAATTTTCCCTTAAAATGAATCAATTATGAATTAAAATGCAAGAAAATACCAAAATGCCCCCTTAAAATCTTGCCAGAATTGGCTTCACAGGGACCCTTCATGGTGAGTGGTGCTCACCACGGCCCGTGCGTTTGACTAGGGAAAGTGTTTTGGAAAACCTGCAAGGTGGGTCGCTGAGGTTTCTTCATGGAAGACCTTAACGGTCTATTTTGAGCATCACGACTCGTGAAGCTTAGCCATGGTGTAGCTCCTGTAGGTTGACTTGCGGGTGTAACCATCATGGATCACACCACGGTTTATGAAGAGCTCTACGACCCGTGATGGTCGTCCATGGTCCTTGACTTGGGAAATCTTCCTGGGTCTTAGGGGAGGGGTTATGACGAAAGACTTCACAGCCCTTGGTTTCACCACAGTATGTGGTCCTCCATCATGGTTCTTTCCTTATAAGTCAGATCCTCTGAATCTTTACCACGGTTGCTCACCACAGTCCATGATGGTTTCCGTGGTCAAGTCCTGGTGCCAGTTTTTATAACTTTTTGAGATTTTTTCCTTTGTTCCTTGATTTAGGACCTTCCACATTTCTGGGGTCTTATAGTTTGTCACAACCCAAGCCTAGGGCCTAGACACGATACAAAAAATGAGCCACCTGGAGGTACCTTACCCAAACCACTTAGCATTCATTAAATTTTTCATTGTTAATGATAATCAATAAGAAGTGGAAATATAAGGGATAACATGACTAAGGGATTCCACATAGAATAAGAGTTAAAATAATATTAAACAACATATATTTTCTCCAACAATATCTTTTACCTTTAGGACTTGAAATGGGCTAAGACATATCTCTAGCTTACCCTCAAGATATAAGTCAAAAGTACCAAAAATAACTCAATAGTCTGTACATGACATAAGCTAGAAAGATAGAAGTGTTATTCCCAGAACATGAGAACTCACCAAATAGTAGTAGCCTTCAATGATCAAACTTAGCCATGGGAAAGAGAGTTTGGAATGACACTAATCCCTATATGGTGATATCATTTCAGTAAAAGTATGCGTTAGTATTTTAAATGTATTAAGTATATGAGTATGCTATACAATGCAAAATATTAAGACAATTATAGCAATATGCATAAGAAAATGCATACATGAGAAATCATCATATGAATTATTAAAACATTCATCTTTAGGGAAGGAGACCGTAACCAACATTAAGAACATGGGAGCGATTACATGGAATCCAACATAACCCCCTACGTTGGTACGGGGAGACTACTTTCCAAGTAGAACTCCACCAACTTTAATCATTTTTTATCTTTAATTTTAATGTCTAATCGTGGATCCAATAGCCTAAATAGCCTACAAGGGCTCCTATATTGACGCATAGTTAATACAACACGAGACTTTACTTAAGGACCCCTTAGGTTGAGTCCCCATCTACATGCTACATTTAGTGCTAGGTTAATCCCATGAAATAACATTTCGATATCATATTAACATAAGTATTTATATAAGTTTAAAACTTCAAATCATCATTCGGTGGAATATCTTATTAAAACATTTCATTTGATTCGAAATGTGAGAATTGTCCTTTCACATTAAATCCTTTTGTTGGCTAAGTAGACGTTTTCATTATCATTCAATTATTTCATAAGACTTCCTTAAACATAAACATTTGATTCGTAAACTTTTATTTTGAGTCAAACTTTTAATGCAACTTCATTTTTACATAAGGAAACTACGTCGGTTCATTTCATATATCTTTCAAATACATTTTGGATCACTATTTGCATGTATGAGAGTGATGGAAATGTATCAAATTAAATATCTTAAAATAACCCACCAAATACCTTTTAAAACAACTTTCAAGCCTTCATATAGGAGCCTTAACAAATCATTCATTTCAAGAAATTGAGAGTCAACATATATCATTATAGGTAAATCAACTTCAAATATACCAAAATCTATGCATTTAGAGTCATTATATAAAAACCAATGAGAATTCATCATCAAAACTGAAATACTAAGTTGAGAAAAAGCATTTGGCCTCTATGGGTGGAAGGACCCGTGGATGAAGGCCACATACATTGAGGAAACAAAATCCCTAATAAAAGCTTAAAAAGGAGAAGAGACTTGAAGATGCCTTGAGATGAAACCCTAGCTTGTCTTGAAGTTCTTGGGAGAGTTTGAGAGGAGAGGATTTGTGTGTCTTGAGTCTAACTGTAAAGAATTAGGGTTTTGGAGGGTTTAGGGTCTTTAGATGATACAATTCTACCCTCAAAATGACTATATTTGGAATTAAAATGCTAGAAAAGACAAAGTGCCCTCTTAAAAATTTGAGTGAAACTGGCTTCATGGGGACCCTTCAAGGTCCGTTGTGCTCACCACGACTTGTGGTGGAGTCCCATGGCATATGATCTGGGAAAGTGTTTTGGTAAGCTTGCAGGGTGGGTCTCTGATGTTTGTTAACGAAAGTCCTTAACGATCAATTTAGAGCATCACGGCCCGTGAATCTTGGCCGTGGTGAATATACTATAGGAGGATTTGTAGGAGTGACCATCACATATTACACCAGGGTCTGGGAAGAGCTGCATGGCCCGTGGTGGTTATCCATGGTCCTCAACTTGGAAAATTTTCGTAGGGCTTAGGGGAAGGGTTATGACAGAAGACTTTATAGCCTGTGGTGTTCACCACGGTCTATGGTCCTCCATCATGGTTCCTTCCCTACAAGTCTGAGCCTCTGAATCCTTACCACAGTTGCTCACAATGGTCAATGATGCCAATGAAGACTCGTGATGGCTTCCGTGGTCTAGTCCTAGTGCCAGTTTCTGTAACTTTCTAAGATTTTCTCCTTTGTTCCTTAGTTTAGGACCTTCCACATTTCTGGGGTCTTACAGTTTGTCACAATCTAAGACTAGGGCCTAGACGTTATACGATGAATGAGCCACCCAAAGGTACCTCATCCAAGGCTCTTAGCATTCATTAAGTTTTTTATTGGAAATGATAGTCAATAACAAGTAGAAATATAAGGGATAACGGGGACTAAGGGATTCCACATAGAATAAGTGTCAACATCATCTTAAACATCAAACATTTTCTCCAACAATACCTTCTACCTTTTGGGTTTAGTAGGGGTCTAAGACATGTCCTTATCCCACCCTCAAGGTATAAGTCAAAAATACCAAAAGTAACTCAATAGTGTTTACATGAAATAAGCTAGAATGATAGGAGTGTTGTTCCCAAAACATGGGAACTCACCAAATAGTAGTGGCATTCAACAATCGAACTTAGCCACATGGAAGAGAGTGTGGAGAAACGCCGGTATCTACATGGTGATATCATATAGGCAAAAGTATGCGTTAGTACTTTTAATGTACTAAGTATGTGAGTATGCTATAACATGAGGAACATTGACATTTATAGAAATATGCATAAATAAATGCATGCATGATAAATCATCATATGAAACCTTAAAACATTCATCTTATGGGAAGGTGACAATAACCAACATTTAAGACTATGTGGGCTATTACATGGTATTCAACATAACCTCCTAGATTGGCACGGGGAGACGACTTACTAGGTAGAACTCCGTTAACTTTAACCATTTCTTTAACTTTAATTTTAATGGATAATCATGGATCCACTAGCCTAAACAGCCTACACGGTCTCCTATGTTGGCGCATAGTTAATGTGACATGAGACTTTACTAAAGGAACCCTTAGGTCGAGTCCCCATCTTCATGCTATATTTGGTGGTACATCAATCCCATGGAATAACATTTAGATATCATAATAACACAAGCATTTAGATAAGTTTAAAAGTTTAAATCATCATTAGATGGAATAGCTCATTAAAATATTTCATTTGATTCGAAATGTGAGAATTGTCCTTTTACATTGAATCCTTCTTTGGATAAGAAGACCTTTTCATCATCATTCAATCATTTCATAAGAGTTCCTTAAGAATAAATATATGTTTCATAAACTTTTATTTGGATTCAAGCTTTCAATGCAACTTCATTTTAACATAAGGAAACTAGTTGGGTTCCTTTCATATATCTTTCAAATACATTTTGCAGCACTACTTCCATGCATGAGAGTGATGGAAATTCATCAAATTAAACATCTTTAAATAATGCACCATATACCCTTTAAAACCATCTTCAAACCTCCATATAGGAACCTTAACAAATCATTCATTTCATGAAATTGAGAGTCAAAATATATCAATATAGGAAATCAACTTCAAATATACCAAAATCAATGCATTTAGAGTCATCATGTAAAATCCCATAAGAATTCATCATCAAAATTCAAATACTAGGTTGATGAAAAGCATTTTGGCTCCATGGGTGAAAGGACCATGGATGAACCTCACACATCTTTGGGAAACAAAATCCCTAATGAAAGGTTGAGAAGGATAGGAGACTTTAAGATACCTTGAGAGGAAATCCTAGCTTGGCTTGAAGTTCTAGGGAGAGTTTGAGAGGAGTGGATTTGTTTGTCTTGAGTCTAAGTGTGAAGAGGGAGGGTTTTGGAGGGTCTAGGGTATTTAGATGAGAAAATTCTGTCTTCAAAATGTTCTATTTTGAATTAAAATATAGGAAAAGACCAAAATACCCCCTTAAAAATCTGGCTAGAACTGGCTTCACGAGGACCTTTCACTGTCCATATTGCTCACCACAACCCATGATGAGGTTCCTGGAATTTGACTTGGGAAAGTGTATTAGAAAACCTGCCGGGTGGGTCTGTAAAGTTTCTTCACGGAAGGCCTTAACTTTCTGTTTAGAGAATCATGGCCTGTGAAGTATAAAATATTCGTTGATCAAATATAGAACCTAACAAAGCTTATGGTCGATCCCACGAGGAATTTGATTTAGACTTAGTTTAATTGTTTATTATTTGGATTGACAATCTGATTATTTCCGTAAAGAAAGGGATGGGGGGTTAAAGTAAATAGTAATTAATAAATCAAATAGCAAGTATCTAGTAACAAAGCAACAGTTTAATATAGTTTTAAGTCAATATGAAATGAAGTTGGGAATCCCATGAATCCTTAACTATGTAGACCTTTTTTTATTAGTAATCCTTTTCTAGTGTGTTACATGTATAATCGGTAAGTTAAGTTCACCTAAGTCCTTGATCCAGAAAATAAGCGAATTTTACTATGAAGCATGATCCTTCTACGAGTGTATGCTTTACTAACCCTTACCAGTGATCCCAGATTCAGCTATCCCTGGATCCATTTAAACTAATTAGATGAGGATAATAAGCCTCAAATCTCGTTATTTAATCCCTTTTCCCATCCGTTACCTCCTTGATCCATCAAGTAGGGATAAGGCGAGTTCCAACATTGTTCACCATTAAAAAGTAATCAAAACAAAGGGAAAAAAATACATGCATGCACACTATTCAAGAATTAATTTTTCATAAGTCTACGTTGTTAATTCTTCATGGTTCCCACAACTCTAGTTGTGGAATTTTCTACTCATAACTTCTCAATCACAATCTATAATATTTGAGTTAAAAAAAATCATGCACTTACGATATCAAATGTGAGAATCCAAAATCTTTAATTAAAATCTGAATATAATCGTTGATAACAACAACTGGAATTCAAGAATAAAAATTGAAAAGTAGTTCAAGCTATATTCTCAAATCCCTAAAACCTGCATAATGCAAAAATAAACCTTAGGAATATATTTATAGACAACTAATCCTAAGTAACTATGAATTTGAAACTAGAAAAGTTTAAGTCATCTTATGACTAGTTTCTACGAGTTGTTGTTAGGTTGACGAGTCGTAGACCCAACTTGTAATCCAACACTTTACAGTGAAGAACAAAGCCTTCTACAATTCATATTTTCTAGGATGACTCATAAACTTTAGTTGTAGATGAGGTCTTGGTTTCATATTCTGCAGTCTTTTCTACAGATAGTCTTTATGACTCGTAGACTTTTGAACGAGTCATAGACTTTACTTGTAATCTTCAGCTTTGCCTTTAATTCTCACTTTTGTTTTGATGATTGATACCCATGACCCATAGAATTAAAAAAGTCTCATAGAATTGACTCGTAAACTCCAAAATCTCCTGACATCAGTACTATGATTCCTTGATTAGTACTACAACTTAGTTTTCTGCAAAACAAGCACATATAACATCAAACCTACCAACAAATACTCAAAAGACATGCAATTTATCAAGTTTAAAGTATTAAAAATTCAATAAACCCACAGTACATCAACACCCTCAACTTAAAATGGTTGCTTGTCCTCAAGAGACACTACTATACTACAATGATACAATGCAACAAATGATCAAGAATCTATAGCAATCATAAGGCTATTTTACTCGTGACCCATTCTACTTTTCATTCATGATATCCTTGCAACCACTATTTCAAATCAAACTAACTAATCCGGATCAATATGAGACATTTCAACACTAAAAGAAAAATTTGCATGCAAAAACAACATTCACCATTTTCATGACTATTTCGACAATGTCACTTGTGCCCACACTAGAAAAAAAGTCCCGTTTTCCATACATATTGTAAATATTTCTTTTAAACTTAGGGACGCAAAAAACACTCACGCTCACAAAATAAATTCAAGCTTTCATGCACAATACCGTAAGTTTTCCCTTATTTTTAATACTTAGACTCTTGAACAGCTGAATTAGGATCACTATAGAATTTTTTTTGGCTCGTAACATTGGATTGATGAAAAGTATGGTGTATTTGGATTTTAGTGACTTTTATCCCTCCTCAAACACTACTTTAACCTTGATTTCACATCTTACAAACCACAACTCATTTCACTCTTATTCTTTGCTTTTACTTCGGGTATGGGTTTTGTTTGTTTGTTTCTCAACACTTTTCTTATGATTCATGCTTTTCATTGCTAGTGCTTAGTAAGTTGTTTATTCATCTCGACCACTCACCCTTTATTTCTTATTTTCACTCTTTTTTTATCACACATCTCTTTCCACACCTTTTCTTTTCTCATACCCCTTTTCTTCTCTCTTTCCTCTTAAAGTTGCCACTCTCAACTTAGGATTTTAGCCTAAGTTGAGGTGCACATTTTACTAGGGGGGACCAGGGCAAAAAAGGATTAGAATTAGGAATAGGTATACTTGAAGTATGTATTATTGCATCAAAAAGGTCTTTTAAGAGGCTCAAGTCTTTGGTTCAAAAGGGTAAAACAGTCTTTGGTTGTTACTTTTAAGGCTAACTTGACTAATTCAATAATAGCCTATGATTCTTTCCTAATCAACAGTTTAATTATTACGGTATGAACAATGGGGAAAGTTCTAGATTGACACGAATAGTCAGAACATACAAATACCTTGCACACACTAGCATTAAGTTTCATTGTCAGTTATCAATCTCTGGTTCATGTTTTAATGTAAGTCATATGTTATCATATCAATTTACATTTTTTCACACAAAGATCCTACATAGTCAACTTATTAAAGAAACAGTCACAATAGGGGTCTATTTTTCCATTTAAAACCTTCTAGCCATTATGCCATAGATCTCTACTCTTGTCTCACATTTTACATCCTAAACATGCCGGTTCAACATAAACACAAGGGATCCTATGGGTAAAAAGAACACATGCATAAACACACCAAGGATTTAATCGAGTGTTTAGGGTACTCAGACTTCACCTAGATACTCGTACATTAATAACCACTATACCCCTACACAAAAAAGCTTGCATTATCCTCAATGAAATATAACAATAAGTAAAATGTAAGAGGGAGAATAAAAGAACCTGTGGCGTATATGTGCCGAAGTCTATCTAATGGCATGTGGGTCTATTGGTGTGTATCCCGATGTGGTAGCATATAACTCTATGATTGTCTGTGAGTCACTATGATTGTCGACTCATGAGCTCAAAGCTCCAATAGCATGTTGCATTTCCTCCTTTAGTTGCAGCTCCTCAGTCAGTCTCGATACCCGTGTGGCATCCTTTAGATCATGGAACTCCTTTTTCCTCCTCTTCCAAGCCTCAGCCATGTCTGGAGTGTCATCATTAGTGTAAGGTATTAATTCTCTTAAAACCTCAGAATCATCAGTCTCAAATATGCAAAAGAAGTACGGTGGTTGGACGACTAGCATAGTGAATAGTATAGGAACTGTTGTAGCTAAGGATATAACCACGGCATGTAGTAGTCCAACATTTATCTGGATGGTAGTGATATCAGCACTCGATGAGGACTGCAATCTCTATTCACTCTAACCTTAAAAGTATCAAAGCATGCATGAATCTGACGGTCTCGATCCGCCAAGGCAACTTTGAACTTAGCTATGGCGCGCTCCTCCAATTTAGTGATACCTTTTCAGACCTATGGTTTGAGCTGTTGAATCAGGTGTACTAGTTGGGCCTCTGTCTAAGCCTACGACTACATGAATCAAGGTTTGTAGTGCTTGGGATGAGATGCTGACTAAGCCTGTGGGTTGTGGACATGGTGTGCTAGTACATGGGACTATAGAGGCAGTCGGGGCAGCCTTAGATGGCCCATGGAGGGTGTATCATCATCCAGAATAGCTGCTCAACCATCTTAGGCAGGCTGCTGGACATTCTCAAAGTTGGATAACCTCACCTCCGGATGTGGAGCATGATGCTGGCCAACAAGATTTGTATCATTTCGAATGAGCTGACATCTTGTATCCTATTCACTCTAATCAGTGGGTCAACCCCTGAAATCATTAAGATAGTGGCCTCACGACATAATGAAAAAATAAAGCACGGGAAGGGAATTATGGTATTCCTCCGAATGGACCACTTATCTATCTCAGCGATGATGGTCTTCACTTAACGAACCTCATATCTAACCATCAAACTCACAACTATCATGGCTCGATCTGTAGTCAAGTGATTATCGATATTTTTTAGGCAATGACAGTATCAAACTATAGCCCACTAAAACTTAGCTAGAAAATTTAGCGAAGCTCTATTGATTGGAATCGGGTGCGATGCCCAATCCACAATGATACTCTACTTAGCAATGTAACCGACAACCCATCTTAGTAGTTCTCCACATTGGACCAGATCTTTCATCATATTTTTATCCCAAACTACTTTCATAGTGTAATCAAACTTGGCTGTCGAGGTTGCTTGTGGAAAGTTTGGGCCATAAATAACTCATCTGACCATCTCCTAGGACAAATCAACCAGGACATCCAGGACAAGTGTGGTTAATAAAATAGGCTGCTCCAACTCATTTTTCTTAGATTGATCCATCTTCTTGATGATGGCTGCATACAAAGCATAGAACTCTTACACCATAGCACTATTGTAGCTGCCCCATTGCTTGGCCATCCACTCACATCTATGGCATCAAAATAGATCACGGATCTCTAGGAATGCTTTAAGGCTTGTTGTGATGAATCGTAGGTTCTCAATAATGGGTCGTCTTAAGTTTTAGCAGTCATTTCTTTCTTGTCCTATCTAGTAGAAGTCAAACATCCCTTTCACATACCATCGCTTTGGTTTCCCATGGATTTGAAATGGTATGAAAGATCACTCGGGCATTGATCCACCCTCGGACACTGAGTCAGAGGTAGAATGGGACACCTAATAATCTTCGCTCTCTTCTACCCCAGCTGAATCCCCCTCGTTAGACAGGATGTGGCTGGTGATGCTGTATAATGAGGAGGTGAGCCTCTGTGTGGTTCCTGAATTGGGACAATTAGTTTGGAGAGGGTAGATTTGGTCCATCAAACAAGCAGTGTCTCGGAGTCAATGAAGTATTCCTCCTCAAACCTATTGATCTTAGCGTTTGTCGGTTCATCCCAGAGCTTTTTTTCCAAAATCTCCACGGCCGCCTTCTTAGAACTCTTTTTCTTTCCACCACCCTTCTTTGGGTTTAGTTTGGGAGGCATTGTACCTATGGAGCAGGGGTTAGTACACATACGTATCAAAAAGATCAAAAAGAGAAAGAAAAATTTAACTGAAAATTAAAATTTTTTGGTTCTATGAGAAGGTTTCTATGGGTCATAAAAGGATCTACGATTCTTAGAACCAACTCGTATAATCAGGCTTGCAATTATAGTTCCCTGAATCTAGTCTACAAATTTACTATATGATTCGTAGAGGTTGCTATGGATCATAAGGTCATTCGTCGACTCTGCTCTATGCCAACTCAGTTTGGGTACTTGAATTTTACAAATCAATCCTCGATTCGTAGAAAATTCTACGACTCTTAGGAGGCACTCGTACAAGTTAAGTGCCCAAATTTGAAGTTACTGGAAATTGATCTTTTAGTTCGATGAGTCCAAATAATAAGCCTAGAATATTCTACAACTCGCAATTAGAATCATAAGGTTTGTTACTTATGAGGGTTTAATCACTAGGATTGGTGTTGTATTTACAAGGGGTAACTACGAATTATAGAATGGTCTACGACTCATAGAAAAACCCCGATTGCCAAAGCTTCAAGTTCAAGGATTCCCTCACAATGTTAGCATAACAACTTAGTTCAATATCCTCATATTTATTTAATTAATTGATTTTAACCTTAAATTAAGCGTCTTCCCAGTTCTCCAATTCAAAATTAGTGCAACAATTTAATTTCATAATCTCAAATGCTCTAATTTCTTAACAACAGTTCCTTTCGTCCCACATCAATATGAAGTCAATTAAAAACTAATCCTAGATGCATCTAACATGGGGAGGTCAATTTAACATAAATGAGGGTTGAACCCTTTGAGTTTGTTTGGGGACTTAGGCTAATGAGCTTTTGACTGCATTAGGCTTTAATGGTGGAGGAGGTAGACGATGGTGAATATGGAGAGGTCGTTTAGGGAAGAAGATGAATAGGGGTAGTTTGGTGCTTTTGACTAAATTGGATCGTTGTGAGGGGAAAATGGAATTTGAATTTAACTTTTAAAATTTCATTCCTTTTATTTATTTTCATCACGGGTCGGGTCTGGTAAGATGGCTAGTTACGAATCATAATAGATACTATGGGTCATAATCTGGAATCGTAGAATGCCTTCACACTTCCTGGAGTACACGAGTGTAGGCTACGAATCATTGAGATTTCTACAAGTCGTATAGTGCACTCGTAGACTTGAAGCTGTTGTATGTCTGATATTCTGATTTCAATGAGCCAAGTTTCCATAAAAATGACTCATATGCCTCTCTAATCCTTTTAATTTCTAGTATTTGCATCCCGACATGGGCACATATTCATGCTTTAGCCTATTTTTTTTATGATTTTTGTAACTCTAATTTGGCACCGACCCTAACAAAGTCTATGCTATTCTAAAAATTAACAAGTGAACATAAACAGAGGCAAAACAAAATAAACTAAGAAAAGCAAAAAATAGCTTGGGTTGACTCCTAAGTAGCATTTGATTTAACATTGCGGCACGACGCTGGTTTACCTAGTTACTGAGGCCACTAAGTTTCCATGCTTCCACAATTTTGATCTCATCCTCTATGCCCAAATATGTTTTGATCCTTTGACCATTAACTTTGAATTTTGTTCCATCCTTTTTTTCTAACTTGACTGCACCATGGACAAAAACTTGACTCACTCAGAGTGGTCCTAACCACTTTGACTTGAGTTTGTCAGGAAATAAATGCATGCTTGAATTGAAAAGAAGGACTAGATCTCCGAGTGAAAATTCACTTTTCAATCTTTTGGTCATGGTACATCTTCATTCGTTCTTTTTACGAGGATGCACTCTCATATGTTTATAGGTGGAACTCATTAAGTTCATTTATTGATTCATCCTTTGCTTTGATGCGGCATCTTAATCCATATACAACTTCTTCGACGCACACATGGATGTGTGTTCCATCTCTATGGGTAGATGACAAGATTTCCGAAGACAAGTTGATATAGTTACATAACTATGGGAGTCTTAAATGCAGTGTGGTAAGCCCATAGAGTGTCATCAAGCTTCTTTGACCAATCCTTTCTATTTGCTTTCACCATCTTTGCAAGTATTTGTTTGATTTCATAATTAGAGACCTCGACTTATCTACTAGTTTGCGGATGATAAGGAGTTGATACACTATGTCGAACCCTATACTTCTCAAGTAACTTTTTGAACAATCGATTTCAAAGTGGCAACCTCCAACATTGATTATTGCCCTTGATTTACCAAATCTTGAGAAGATATTTTTCTTGAGGAAGGTGGTGACATACCTTTCTTCAATATTAGGGAGTGTTACGACTTTTACCAATTTAGATACATACGCAAAAATAACACGATGTACTTAATTCCACTCGAACTTAAAAAAGAAGCCATAAAGTAAATTCCCCATATGTCGAACAGTTCAATGATTAGAATAAGAGTGAGCAGGAGTTCATGTTTCCTTAAAATTCCTCCTTTTCTTTGACAATGATCATAAGACTTGGCAAAACCATGAATTCCTTGATGAATTGTTGGCCAATAGTACCCATATTATAGAATTTTGTAGGGTGCACGGATGCCACTATGATGACTTTCAACAGACAACAAATGCCATACTTCCAAAATATTCATCATCTCGACTTCTGGTATGTAGCGACATATAATCCCATTAGCACAAATACGGAATAAGTATGGTTCTTCCCAAAAGAACATCTTTATATCAAACATAAACTTGCGGCGATGGTGAATATTCAATAAGGATGGCACTATATCACTTACCAAGTAGTTAGTAACATCAGCAAACCATGGAATCAAGTCATATGATGCTGCCAATACTTTTTCATTTGGAAAAGGTGTCATCTATCTCAACTACATTTTCCAACTCTAATGTTTCCTTTTCTTCAATTCTAGAAAGATGGTCAGCAACCTAGTTTTCAGTCCCTTTTTGGTCTTTCACTTTGAAATCAAACTCTCGCAATAATAACACCCAACAAATTTGTCTTGGCTTAGTGTCCTTATTTTACATGAGGTATCTCAATGCAGCATAATCTATGTGTATAGTGACTTTGGTGTCGAGCAAGTAGGATCTAAGCTTCTCCAGAGAGAATACTACGACAAGCAACTCTTGTTCGATCACAATATAGTTTCTTTGAGCAAAATTAAGGGCTTCACTAGCATAGTATATTGGGTGTAAAATCCTCTTACGCCTTTGACCTAATACCACACCAATTACTACTCAATTTGCATCATACATGAACTTAAATGGCTACTCCTAATCTGGTGCAATAATGATAGGAGCCGATACTAGCCTTTGTTTCAATTCCTCAAATGCTTTAAGATAGGCCTCATTAAAAATGAATTTCATCTCCTTATCAAGTAGTTTGCATAATTGATGTGCTATTTTTGAGAAGTCTTTGATGAAGAGGTGATAAAATCCGGCGTGTCCCAAAAAGCTTCTAATGACTTTGAGAGAGATAGGAGGGGGCCGCTTTTTGATTACCTCATTCTTTGCTCGATCCACTTCTATGCCTTTTCTCGAGATCTTGTGACCCAACATTATGCCTTCTTTTACCATAAAGTGACACTTCTTCTAATTTAGCATATGGTTGCACTCTTCACACATTTGGAGTATATCTTGGAGATGAGCCAAGCAATCATCATATAAGTCGCCAAACATAGAAAATTCATCCTTTAAAACTTTGATTGTATCATCCACCATATCTGAAAAGATAGATATCATACAATATTGAAAATGCGCTGATGCATAACACAATCCGAATAGCATCTTTTTCAAAGTGAATGTCTCATATGGACACGTGAAGATGGTCTTTTCTTGGTCTTTGGGCTCTATAGAAAACTGATTGGAGCCCGAATAACCATCAAGAAAATAGTTCCATCCTTTGCCAGCAAGATGGTCCAGCATCTGATTTATGAAAGGCATTAGAAAGTGATCTTTTTCTTTCCATTAGTTTATCTTGCGATAGTCCATGCACACTCTCCAACCTGTAATAGGCCTCACTGGAATGTGCTCGTTCTTTGCATTTGGTACCACAATAATACCACCCTTCTTTGGCATGTATTGGACAAGACTTACCCAATTACTATCGGTGATCGGGTAAATACCTCCTGTATCTAACCACTTGATGATCTTCTTTTTAACTACCTTTTTCATAAGTGGGTTGAGTCACCTCTGGTGCTCAATGCTTTCTTTGGAGTTGGGCATAAGTTGGACTTTTTGTGTATATATTCAAGGTGGAATGCCTATGATATCGGCTATTGACCATTTTATTGCTCGTTTGAGATGCTTTAAGACAGATGTTAGAGCTTCTACTTACTTTTGGTGAAAATCGACAACTATTATGACCGGCAGTATGTTGTTGTCCCCTGAGAATGCATATTGCAAATGAGATGGTAGCGCTTTGACTTTCCAAGTAGGAGGTTCCTCGATGGATGGTTTTGCAGGCGGGGTTTTTCTATTCTATAAGTCTAAGTCAAGCCTCTTTGGTGTGTGATTAAATATCCCAAGGAAATTGAGTGAACAAACCATCTCATTATACTCCCCAATGTGATCTCTATCGAAATTCATGATGACAGCAGCTACAACTTAAAAACCCAATCTCTCATCAATAGGTATTTTTGGTTGCATATCATTAACAACATCAATCACAGAAATAACTTATACATCATTGTGATGCTTTATTGCTCAGCATACATCAAATCCTACTTAGTTGTTTAATCGAAACTTCAGTTAACCAGTTTTCATGTCTACCAAAGCACGTCTAGTTGCCAAGAATAGTCTGCCCAAAATGATAGGAACATCAAAATCTACATCATAGTCAAGAATGACAAAGCCGGAAGGGAATATGAATGATTCAACCTTTACTAAAACATCATAAATAATTCTCATAGGCTTCCGAATAGTACGATCTACCATCAAGAGCCATATTTACGTTGGTTTGAGGGATCCTAAGCCAATTGTCCAAATAATGCTAGCGGCATAAAATTTATGCTCGCACCCAAATCGCACAATGTTTTTGCAAAGTTGAATACACCTATTGTACATGGTATGGTGAATGCTCCAAGGTCCTCTTTTTTCTACAGAAGTGAGCGAGCAGCTATTGCACTACAATGATGCAAGTTGTCAGCGGGTTCAAAACTCATCGTTCTCTTCTTTATGACAAGATCTTTTATAAATGTCCCATACCCAGGCATTTTCTCTAACGCCTCTATCAAAGGAACATTCACAGATAGTTGTTTCAATATGGAGATAAACTTAGGAAACTTCCCATCTTCAGATTTCTTTTTCAATATTTGCGAAAAGGGTGGAAGAGGTTGTGGTATTGGAATTAGAGTTGAAATAGCTTCTTTCTCATTACTAGCTTTTGCATCATGCTTTTTATCTCCTTTGTCGGGCTATTTAGTGCTTGTTTTTCACTCGATACTTCCTCGGTTTTGATTTGTATTTCATAAAATTTATGCTAGCACCCAAATCGCATAATGCTTTTGCAAAGTTGAATACACCTATGGTAGATGGTATGGTGAATGCTCCAGGGTCCTTTTTTTTCTACAGAAGTGAGCGAGCAGCTATTGCACTATAATGATGCAAGTTATCGGTGGGTTCAAAACTCATCATTCTCTTCTTTATGACAAGATCTTTTATAAATGTCCCATACCCAGGCATTTTCTCTAATGCCTCTATCAAAGGTGAGACAAGATTGTGACCTTATTCTACATTCTCTTAATATTATCCTTCATTGATAGTCTCATCCTATAATAATTTTTCTTTCAAGGTGAGACAAAGTGACCATGGTTAGTCTATAATACAATTGGAGGTTACCGACCTTCCATCACTCCGATAAATACACGACTTTCGTTGAGCTCTCCTACATGCTGTCTATATATATATGTATATGTATATGGGGGATATGAGAAGATGTATATGTGGTGCTATAGACGCATTCCCACCTGATCAGTTGGAGTAATTTCCATCCCGGACGCGGGACATATGTGGGCGATATGACATGTTCTATTTTCTTTGTATATGAAAAAGAAATGTTTTTAAAGGAAAAGACAAGCATGCATGGCATTCGGCCTAAAAGGCACTCATATGTATAGGTTACTCTCTTATCTCACTATATGTTCTATGATTCTATGATATGGTTGTTCATACCTTATGTTCTTTGTTATGCTGATTTTCATGCCTTACATACTCAGTACATTACTCGTACTGACCCTTTTTTTCTCTAGGGGCTGCGTTTCATGCCGCGCAGGTACACCAAGATGAGTAAAAGCTATTATAGAAGATGTTGCTGTGGGGTTAGCAACTCCACTTGTTCCTGGAGTGCTGCCGAGTCAGGGTATAGGCGCTATGATGTTTCATTCGAAGTTAGAGACTTTACAGACAGAGTCGTGGGTATAGAGTGTCAGTTTTGTAAGTGGCGTCACCAGCCGATAGGTTATTATGTCGTATGTCACGAGTTTTATGGGATGATAGATTTTGGAAAAAAAAGATTCGGGAAGCTTAGTTATGTTTTTCATTTCTTATTGATGTAAAAGTCTAAAGAGATTAAGTATGTACTATGAAGCAGCGGGTTCGCTCGGCTCTAAGCATGGGTTCGGGTGCCCATCATACCATATTAAGATCAGGGTGTGACAGTATGAGTACCAATAAGTGGCACTCAGCAGGCATCGACTGAATAAGCTCCAAAGATAAAGTAAGTATAAAGAACATATAAGCATAGAACATATATCACATGTAGCTAAACAATAATATGAAGCTCATAATAAGTATGAGGATGATATAAATAACGAGAGTAAAAGAGGAAAAAATAGATGAACTAAAGGACATACCTCGAGGCGCCAACCTAGAACCTAGACATGGTGACAATCTACGAAGGTGAACAACTAAGTGAAGATATACCAATAACATACACACAGATATCACATAAAGGCCAAGAAGGCCAAGCAAAACTAAACCCTACAAGGAAGATCCAAATAAAGAAGAACAAGGGCAGTAACTACCCTCAAGCAAGAGACCGCCATTTATATTGCAACAAGTTTGCAACTAATCGAACAATACCTTACTGATCCCTTCTGTGCTCAGAAGGTTCATTCATAATCAAATAAACCCGTATGATATCTCATACTACCGACAAGAATAAAAAAATATGTTTATGATAGGAAATGCATATGAATGAGAGTAATGCAATAAAATTAGTAGTTCCATCAGTGCAAAGTGTCATTTGCATGCACGAAATTCTGAATGAATCCCAAGCACCCCGTTAGATCTTTTCAAACCTCAAGTTTGAGATGGGAAATACCTTCTTGTGCCATTTCTTTTCTTTATCATGCTCACGATGAAGCCTACGCGATCGTAGAGGGGCACTTAACTTAGACATCGCAATCGCGAGACCCCTAGCACTTTATTTGGTGGGGGTGGACCAAGTGGTCATCGCGATTGTGAGGTTTGACACCGGTATCATGATGGTCATTTATCCAAGGTGTCGCAATCGCGGCCCAAGTTCTTGCTATATCTTGTTGGGGCTGGTTTTTAAATAAGAACCAATCGCAAATCAACTGACCCCCAATATTTGTTCTTCCAATTTTGGGAGCTAGAGAGCTCTAAAATGGGTGATTCCAAATCCTGGAACTTTGTTTTGATTGTGGCTATGCAGTGGAGTTTTTGGGGGACCATGAAGATCGTCGGGTTAAGGTAATTTCATGCCCTAGCTTAATTTCAACTTTAATGGTGATTTAATTTGTTGGGCAGATTTCCCTTGTTTTGACCATCAATGTATGCCCCCTTTTGGGTACAAGCTCTATAACGTGGTTTGAACCTTTAAATTGAGTTGATTTCTAAATTCCAATCGTGGGTCCCACACTCCCATTTTTTACCCAATTTTGGGCCAGTCTCCAAAAAATGCAATTTTAGTGCCAAAACATACATATTGACAAAATTATTAATATTTTGATAGCATGGAGGCAATTGGAGGCGATTTTGGAGTGGAAAGATATGAAGAAGTGGACTTGGAGTGTGCGTGTTCGGCTTTGAGGTAGGCTACAATCTTCATTCTTTTGATTGAGCTTCAGGAAGTGTTGTTTATTATAAATTGCATGTGGTTTGGATTGTATATGATGGGTTAGGCTCGATCCCTAGTTTTTTGCTTCCTTGTCCTGATACGAACGCTGTTAGGATAGAGAAATTGGAAAGCTAAGATGAAATACCTACCTTGATTACAGAATCCATTACAAGACGGACTGGCTAGCCCACTTGTACGTAATAGAATCCAAATCCTTTGGCTATGTTGTCTTTATGAAACCCTCGTGTATCTAGTAGATTATTGGTTATGCCTTAAGTTTAGCCTTGTTAATCTATTTCAGGTGGTTTGTTTTATGTGTTTGGTTGTGGGTTGAATTAGTGTCTTCGGTTTGAGCCTAAGTTGGTTCTCTTTACTTATTGTAGCAATTTCTGGTGAAATTTTTGAGACTTAGTACCCTTTACCAATGTGGAGCTTATGTTATAGCCTTGGAGAAGTGGTATTCACCCTATTGTACTCGTGAGTTAGTTGTTTCCCTAATTTAGGATTTACGACAAAATCCCTTATCTTCTCCTTATAGTCATTGGTGGGGCTAGCTGTGCTTATATTCTTGGGGTTGTATTTCTAGTTGGATCTAAAGGGTTTGATTCACGCACTGAGCGCTTGATTTCTCATATCTCTCTCTTTTTTACCTAGTTTGGATTGTCCTCCCTTTTGGGCCTTGTTATGAGTTAGTGGAGTAGATTTGAGCCATAGGCCTTGGTTAGAGATCGATTGTGTGCCAGTTTTGTTTCTGTGCTGTAGAGGGTAATTTGATTATAGAGACATTATGATATGTGATTGTGCGTGTTGCTTGGGTGCTGGTGATGGCATGCATTGCATTGGTTCCTTGTTTTTGCATGGTTGTGGTCGACCCTAGTGCATGCATTATTCCTTGGAAGATTAACCTTCTGGGAACAAAGAGGCTAGGTAAGGTATTATTTGACTATTTGTTAGCTTGTGAAACTATAAAGGGTGGTCTATTCCTTGAAGGTAGTTACTTCCCTTGTTATTCTTTATTTGACTCTTCCTTGCAGGGTTTAGTTTTGCTTGGCCTTCTAGGCCTTTATGTGATATATGTATGTATGTTATTGGTATATCTTCACTTAGTTGTTCTCCTTCATAGAGTGTCACCGTGTCTAGGTTGTGGGTTGGCGCCTCCAGCTATTTTCTTTGGTTCATATTCTTGTTCCTCTTTTACTCTCGTTATTTTTCTTCATCCTGCTACTTATTGCGAGCTTCCTATTATTGTTTAGTTACTTGTGATATATGTTCCATGCTTACATGTTTTTTATACTTTCTTTATCTTTGGAGCTCAGTCGGTCGATGCCTGTTGAGTGTCACTTGTTGGTACTCATACTATACTTCTACACACTATAGATCATAGTACGAGTTTTCTTTGCTAATTAGGATATCGTGCAAAGAAGCTCTTGGATTTTGGAGACTTGGGTTATCTCTTGGCGTTCAGAGTTGCCTATCTCCCTTAGTTTTGGCTTGGACTAGTCTTTATGTCATATCTGGAGACAATTCCACTATTATTCTATTTCTATAAATCTTGTACTTTCTTATTTGGTTTGTAGCTCGACTTCCGATTAATACCAGGTCTTGGGGGTTATCTTGTTGTATTGTTCTCATTCTTCTTTTCTTCTTCTTTATCTTCTTATAATTATTCATTTTTTTCCTCCGCTTATGATGGTCCGTTGTCTATGATTTTGAATTATGGAGTTAGGCTTACCTATTGGTGGGTTGATAGTAGGTCTCATCATGACTTGAGAAATCTGATCGTGACACCGGCTTTCTTTCCTGATAATACTTTTGATTCAATCACCTGATTTTCAAGTCTTGTGATGATTAATCTTGTACTGTTACACAATCTCGACAATTGATCAATATTCCTTAACAACATCACAGGAACTCTTACCTTCAAAGTGATAAGAGTGATTTGAAATACCTGAACACTTAATACTATTAAGAAATTCAGGTGTATGCACATGTTCCAAAGATGTAAATGTATGATCAGACATACAAATTGTATTAGAACTTAAATGTGACTAATCCAGACTATGATTTAGAGAAACCATGTTATCATTCACTGATTCTACCATCCGAAAAGTAGGCACAGGAATTGCTCTTTCTTGAAGGTACTTCATATCTGTAGAATGTCTCAAGTAATTGGAATATGTACTTTCTACAATTTCAGATATTGGATAATCACTATTATGTTTGAGAAGATCGTCGGGTATTTTTACTTTCTCAATGCCATCAATGAAATATTCCGTCTTTCCATCTTCTTTGCCAAAATCCAATCAGAAAACTGTTTTACCTAATCCAAATCTTCCTACATCTTCCTACTTGCAATCTCATATTCTTTGTTTGCTTTAAAATCTGACATTGAGTCTACAAATAAGAATAATTTATAGTTTCATTGACAATCCCTTGCCTAGTACATTTTGTAATTATTGGCAAGATTTGTCTGAAGTCCCCTCCAAGATCAATTGTCTTTCCTCCAAATGGACGTTCTAAATTTGATGGATCTTTAAATGTTAGAATATCTCTAAGAGTGTGATAGAGCGTCTCAAAACAATATTTATGCATCATAGGGTCCTCATCCCAAATGATCAACTTTGCTTTAACAATCAACTTTGCTAATGGACTACCTTGTTTTATATTGCATGATGAATCTTCAGCGGGATTTAAAGAAATTGCAAATCTCAAATGAGTAGTTCGACCTCTGGTAATAAACGAGATGCAATTCCACTTGATGCAAAATTTATCACTAAATCACTTTTTGACCGTATGGCAGCCGATAATATTTTCTAGATAAATGTCTTCCAGTTTCTCCATAAGCATATAAAAAGAAAAAAAAATCTTTATCTTGATTCACTACATCCATGATTGTATCATATAAAGATTTCTTCTCAAATGTTAATTGCATTAATAACTATTGATGTTCTTGTGTCAAAGTGCGCCTATTATATTACAATTCCTTATTCATGAGTCTATTGGTACCATCAACTTCTTCCTCACTGTAAAATGGTCTTGACATTATTGGATAACCATTAAAACCTTTTCCAAAAACTTTTAAAATCACGTCCAGCTTTTGCAAGCAACAATTTTTCAATTCATTTTCTGTTAGATATGCTTTTGAAAGACATTAAAATGTTTACTATTAAAAATACATTGTAGTATATATAAAACTCAATCAAGTAATCTATCAACCATAATATGTTATATCCTATGACATCACTGAAAAGTAACTTTAAATTTGGGCGACATTCGAATTAGTCACAACTCAAATCTATTATATTTATCAAAACTTGGCCACATAACATATATAAATAGATAAAATATTTTAAATTATTCATCTTTATCTAATTCAATCTTAAAATTAAATTTTGAGATAGAAAGGGAACTATGTGTGTATTTATGTTGTGTTTAAGCAGTTGAAAGTGAAAGCAGATTGATGCAGTAATAGTTATTGTGGGTCTCTTGTATCTTAGTTCTGATAAAAAATGCTTTTAAAACTTCTTTAATTCACAATACACTTTTAATAGTGAAAAATAAATGTAACTTCCATATTCAAGAAAGAAGAACATAAAGTTGTTATCAATTATTACCATTTACATATTTGTTATTCTTGATATTAATAAACATTATGTTAATCCAGCAGTTCGAATTAAAAAAAAATACTATAATTATATACATTACATTTTATACCTGGATTATCCAATAATTTTCTTTCTTCACTAAGAATATATTCTTACAATAACAACCATGATGCTTGCCAAACAAATTCTGGTCGTGACATTGTATTTGATAACAATAGCATGACAATTAATTGTCAAAGATAAGATGCCATTCCCCAAGTACTTGCCTCCTTTATAGCTTCAATATACTCTTTGTCATCATCCAACAGACCAAGTGCATAACATGCTTCTCTAAAGGTAGGATGGTCATGATTGTTGATTCTTCTAAGTTCTTCATAGGAAGTTGGTCCTTTGATTACATTCAATAACAACCTGAGATAATATATCTTTACACTCCCTGGAGTAACAAAGAAGATCATTCCAATAGAAAATGCAGAACTTTTTCTCCTTTCTCATTGTTTAGATTTTTTAATCCACCAAAACTTAATAGGGAACTCTGGATAAGTCAAATTTCTTGCTTCTGAATAATTTTTGTTAGCCTCAAACAAACATAGAAACATTGATTCCCTAACAGTTGGTCTGTTGACAACAATTTTAATTGGATCATCATCTGAAAAAAAGACATTTTGTTCATTTGGATAACAATAGCATGACAATTAATTGTCAAAGATAAGATGCCATTCCCCAAGTACTTGCCTCCTTTATAGCTTCAATATACTCTTTGTCATCATCCAACAGACCAAGTGCATAACATGCTTCTCTAAAGGTAGGATGGTCATGATTGTTGATTCTTCTAAGTTCTTCATAGGAAGTTGGTCCTTTGATTACATTCAATAACAACCTGAGATAATATATCTTTACACTCCCTGGAGTAACAAAGAAGATCATTCCAATAGAAAATGCAGAACTTTTTCTCCTTTCTCATTGTTTAGATTTTTTAATCCACCAAAACTTAATAGGGAACTCTGGATAAGTCAAATTTCTTGCTTCTGAATAATTTTTGTTAGCCTCAAACAAACATAGAAACATTGATTCCCTAACAGTTGGTCTGTTGACAACAATTTTAATTGGATCATCATCTGAAAAAAAGACATTTTGTTCATTTGGAAGATAAAATGATAGTCTTTTAACTGATGGTTCTCTATGATGAATTGGAAATTCAAATATTCTCCAAGCATCTGCACATGATGATATGTAGAGACAATCATAATACATATTAATTTCATCAACAGTTGATGAACCTTCTTCGTGATTACTTTGTCAAAAAGCAGTAGTTGCACGATCATATACTTTGTTCACATATTTAAATAAGTACTTAATTAATCTTGATTGATTTTACCATTCCAAATTAATATGAGCACCATATTTTAAAAATAATCTGCGATTGTGTGGAACCACATATCTATTATCCAAATGAATATCATTTTTCAGAATGGTTCTACCATTATCCCTTCTTCTATAAATAGGATACCCTTCTTCATCAATTGTTGTTGCTTCAGTAAACTTTTTAGGAAAATGCTTTGTACATTTACCATTATGAAGGCAAAGAGAAGATTTCCTAGTAGAACCACTTGATGTAATGATCTAGAAAGTTATTTTTGGAAATTCTTAAGAAATAACAATTTTAACCCTCTCATTAATTTTTCAGGGTGTTAATTGACCGGTTCGTGTGGTTTGTTTTAGTAAATTCTTAAAAGGTTGTAAATTTACAAGTTCTAGAATTTTAAAGGTTTAAGTTTCTCAACTAGTGGTTTTCGGTACCAAATGGAGCTATGGGCCTCGGAATAAAATTTCGTCAGTTCCATCAGCTCTATAATGTGAAAATTAATCTCGGAGTGTCTTCATTTTCGAATTCAGAGTTTTTTCATCAAATTGAGGTCCTAAGTTAGAAATTTTGGTTTTAAATAAGTTAAGTTTGACTTTGGTCAATGATTTGGGTTCAAAGACTCGGATTGGATTTCTGATGTTTCCATTGGGTTCAGTGGGTGATTTTAGGCCTAGGAGTGAATTCGTTATATTTTTTGGAGGCCTCAAAATTTTGGTGGTCTTTTTGATGTTCGAATTTCAATGGTTCTATTGAGTCCAGAGCGTCGAAAATAGTAGAAGTGCATATAAGGTTTGTATGTACGGGATTCCAAATGAATCTTGAGGGTCCAACCGAAGTAATTTTTGAGTTGTGTTTCAGCTACTATTTCTGGTCTCTGGTGCATCCTGAATTACTCTTCGCGATTGTGACCTAAGGTCACACGATCGCGATGTATTAATGCATTATGCTTCACGATCGCAAGGGAGACTCCACGATCATGATGAGTTCTCTATTTCAGTGCCCTTCACAATTGCGAGGGGGTGTACGCGATCGCGATATATAATTTCCTAGTATGTCACGATCGCGAGAGTTAGTGGCTCGCTATCACGATATACAAATATCTACCTGAATAGTGAAATATCAGGAGAAACCCCATTTTCACTGTTTTTAGAGAACTTGAGCTCAATGGGGTCATTTGTGAGAGGGATTTTTGAGGAACAACGTTTGGCAAGTGATTTTCTAAGTAAAACCCTTGATTCACATTTAATATTTTATGATTTAAATTTCAATTTCTTATTTTTGATCCCAAAATTCCTTAATTTTCCCTAAACCCGAAGTCGTGATTTTGAACTCGATTCTTGGTGAAATTTTGGGGACTTTTTAGCCATGAGCTCCATTTTACACATAGAACCTGATTTTGAAGTTAATTTCCAATATTACCCTTCTCTACAATTAATCAATTTTTAGACTATTTTACCCCCGGTTCTGACTCTTTTCAATATTTATGTCATTAGACTCTTTGTGACATGTATGTTTCATTCTTGATAGTGGGTTGTCATTTTCGATGTTGAATTCTAGGATTGTTCATCTAGTAGGAGCGTTCAGGTGTGGTTTCAACAATTGAGGTAGGTTTGTCTATCCTTCTTGAGACTAGGATGGGGTAATTAGTTAATCTTATATTATAGACTTTGGGATGGTGTTGTAGGATAGATTGGGACTGTTAAATTATTTGGGATGCCTGTGTGGGGGCTTATCTGTGTTGTGCAGCTTGTATGGGAGCCTTATTTTCTATCTTATCTATTTTGAGAATGTTTGATATTATGATTTATCTGTGATTGAGGTATGAGAAGAGTATTTCACTTGAAATGCTTGCCTAAGGGGTTGAGTTGGGGTTTTTGTGCATAATTAGGTGTTGACCTCTATCCGAAAGAGGGGGAGCATTTATTTTAATAAAACTTCCTTCACATTGCTACCTATTGAGGGTGAATATCATGTTCAGGTTGAGTTTAGAGAACTTAAACCTTGTATATACATGTTGAGTAAAATACTACCTCCATGTCATAAGTATTATGATGTGTTCATCCTTATTCATTACAACATTGATCATGGGAAGTTGCGAACAGTGAAAGTCTTTTTGAGAAAGAAAATGTGGCACCTTTTAATCCTTAACGACGATATAGGTGGCAAGTTGATGAGATTTTCAGATTGTGATTCAGTATATGGATTGTGAGTCTCCCAAGGGTCCTTTTCTAGAAGACTTAGCTCGATAGGTGTATACGACAAGTTGTGCGACAGCTTTGATTCCATAGTACCACCATATCATTGCATCATCATATTGCATGGCATTGTAATGATACATGTGATACTTGATTGACCTGGTTAATTTCGATACTGAAGTATCCTTATGTTTTCTACTTTACTTGCATTGTTCTATATAAATAGACGACACCGATGCTGGAATAGGACTTTTCTGTATATTGGTGAAAGTGTTTCTTAGTTTATTTTATTGGTTTGATTAAATCCTTATACTCAGTCAGTTAAACCTTTTGATTACATATGGATTGTACTCATCCCTACTTCTTTGTCTTTTTATGTAGATTCTAATCAGGGTATTCCGCATAGTAGCTGATCTTCTAGCAGACTTTATATCTCCTGATTAGTGGTGAGAGATCAGGATCCGGATAGTCACCTGTCTATCTTTATTTCTCAATATTTAGTATTATTTAAGACATATGTTGTAATTTCATATTCAAACTTTGTATTAGATTCTCTTTATACTTGTGATATCAGATTTTGGGATTATTTCTTTATTATCTTTCTTTTAATTTAAAATAGGAATTGACTTCTCCTTGGGAGTCTTGTATGAATTTTAGTTTTTAGGCTTATATATTGGGATGGTTTCGGTATGAGTGCCATATTGACATTGGGTTTTAGGTTGTGAAAAATTTGTATTAGAGCTCTAGGTTACCAGTCTAATAAGTTAAAGTGTAGGGTGTCTAGTAAAGTCTTACAGATTGGTATGTAGACATCCGTACTTATCTTCAAGAGGCTACAAGATACTTATTATGAAAAATTCCTTCATTATTTTCCTTTCGTGTGAATTATACATATCAAGTGTTGTATACCTCTAATGTATTCCTTCTACGCTAATGGTAAGGATGAGAGCTAAAGTCACCGAGGCTGAGGCTGCCTCTACTGCTCGAGCCTCGATTCACAAGTGAGGTAGAGGATATTATAGAGTTAGGGGTCGAGGCTGAGGGAGAGGAGAAGCGCCTGCTCGTGGAGAGATAGAGAGCCATTCTCTGACCCCATGTATGAACACAAAGATGATTACGAGCAATAGGCAGAGGAGCATAGGACAACCTAGTCTCCTGCGGTTCCTAGTAGTGGTATGTTGCTTCAGGAGTTACTAGGTAGACTATTGGTTAGATTGGATAGTACTTATTCTCCTGGTGTTTTCTAGGTACTTCAAACTCTCCTATCGAAGTTGGTGCTACACCGCCTATTTAGGGGCCTAGTATTGGATTTCAGACTCTGGGTTCTTCTTTAATTCCTTCTAGCGCACCTCCGAGATTTGTTGTTCCGCTAGTTTCTTCTAATGTTGCCTTGCAAGTTGCTGAGCAAAAGAGCTTTGAAAGGTTTGCTTGATTGGAACCTCCTAGATTTGAGGATACGGTTGGAGCAAAGGCCTATGAATTTTTGACTGAGTGTCAGGACAGGTTGTTCAACCAGGGTATGCTAGAGGCACATAGAGTAGCTTTCACTTTGTATCAGTTTATGGGGGTGGCCATGGAGTAGTGGAGGTCAATTCTTGCTCGTAAGCCTGTTGGTTCCCCTATGTTTAGTTGGGATCAGTTTACAAAGGTGTTTCTTGAGAGGTTCATGCCTTATAGCCTCCATGATTAGTGTAAGGAAAAGTTTGACAAATTGGAGCAGGGCTTCCTATCTGTTTCTCTGTACAACACTTACTTTCATGAGTTATCTCGTTATTCTATGTCGAGTATTTCCATAGAGTTCAAGTAGATTCACAAGTTGGTGAAGGATTTTCACGATTATCTTTAAGAGGATACAACCTCTCTTGTACTATTTGGTGGTACTTTCAGAGTATAATTGACCACGCTAGGATGATAGAAAGTACTAGATATACCAGACAGAATAGGGCCAAGAGGTTCCATCTGCAGGGTAAGTTCAACAGTCATTTTTCTAGATATAGGGACTACTCGGGTTAGGGTTATCAGGCCAGACTAGTCTAGGAAATTATTTTGGGCACAGATGGTGCAGGTAGACCTAGATAGGGTCAGATGGGTTATAGTGATTCTTTTGTCTCCGTAGGGCGTGTTGACACTTATGGTTATCCTCTACGTGTTTCAGGTCTACGAGGCTATTATATTTGTGATGATTTTGGGCATAAGGCCCAAGATATCTCTAGACGTGCTCCTTATATACGATGGCCAAAGATGCCAGCTGTTCGCTAAACATGCGCTACAACTATTCGAGGTGCTGCATAGAGTACTAGAGGTGGCACCAAAGGATCCAAAGGTGGAACTAGAGGAGGTGCTCATGGTGGTTCATAGGTTAGAGGTGACTGTTAGCTATGCTATGCTATGCTAGGTAGATCTAGTTATTATAAGTATTATTTCAATTTTCCACAGTACTATTTCAGTATTATTTGATCCAGGGTCTACCTATTATTATGTGTCAACCTATTTTAATGTGGGTAGTGATTATGTGTGTGAGCCCCTTGTTGTGCTTATTACTATTTCTACCCTGGTAGGTGAGTCATTAGTAGTGGATTGGGTATACTAGGGGTGTATGGTGATATTTTTGGGTAGAGATACCCATGCAAATTTGATTTTATTACACATGCTTGATTTTGATGTGATATTAGGTATGAACTAGTTATCTCCCTATTATGATATTTTAGATTGTTATGCAAAGACTGTGACCTTAGCTATCTTAGTTTGCCTAGTTTGGTGTGTAAGGGTAATCTAAGTTCATATCCTAAGGGGGTAATATCTTATATTCATCCTCGTTGTATGTTGGATAAAGGTTACTTGTATTATTTGGCTCTTGTACATGGTATTACATAGGAGTAATCTCCTTTAGAGACCATAAGGGTGATGAGGGAGTTTATGGATGTATTTCCTACAGACTTGTCGGGCATTTCTCCTAACTATGATATCAATTTTATGATTTATTTAGAGCTGGGTACCAAGTCCATCTCTATTTCTCCTTATCGGATGGCTTTGACAGAGTTGAAAGAGTTGAAAGAACAATTAGAAGATTTGTTGAAGAAAGGGTTTATTCGACCTAGTGTACCACTGTGGGGTGCACCAGACTTATTTGTAAAGAAGAAGGATGGTACTATAAGGATGGGTATTGACTATCGACAGTTGAACAAATTCACCATAAAGAATAAGTACGCTCTTCCTAGGATTGATGACTTTTGAGTAGTTTTCCCGATGATTTACTCGATGTTCCTCCAAAAAGAGAAATTGACTTTGGCATAGATCTTCTTCAGAGTACTCAACTATTTCCATTCCTCCTACCTATTGGAATTAAATGAGTTAAAGGATCAATTAAAAGACTTTGTAGACAAGGGTTTCATTAGACCAAGTATATCCCCATGGAGTGCTCCTATTTTGTTTGTTATGAAGAAGGAAGGTTCTCTACATATGTGCCTTAACTATCGGCAATTGAACAAAGTAACCATTATGAATAAATACCCAATTCCGAGGATAGATGACTTGTTTGATCAATTGTAAGGAGCAAGTTATTTCTCTAAGATTGATCTTCGTTCCAGATATCACCAATTGAGGGTGAGGGAATGTGATATTCCCAAAACAACATTTCGGATAAGGTATGGCCATTTTGAGTTCCTAGTTATGTCCTTTGGTTTTACCAATGCCCCTACGACTTTCATGGACTTAATGAATAGGGTGTTCAAGCAATATTTAGACATGTTTGTGATTGTATTCATTGATGACATTTTGGTTTACTCTCGAAATAAGGAGAGCATTCTAATCACTTGAGGATTGTGTTGCAAACTCTAAGGGACATGCAATTATTTACCAAGTTCAATAAGTGTGAGTTTTGGTTAAGGGAGGTGGATTTTCTTGGTCACATTGTGTCCGGTGAAGGGATTATGGTTGATCCTAAGAAAACCGATGTAGTTAAGAATTATCTTAGACTATTATCTCCTTTAGATATTAGAAGTTTCTTGGGCTTAGCCGGATACTATAAGAGATTTATGTAAGGATTTTCATCGATCTCGTTACCTTTGACCAAGTTGACTCAAAGAAAGGTAAAGTTTCAATGGTCGGAAGCTTGTGAGAAGAGTTTCCAAGAGTTGAAAGATTGTCTCACTAACACTCCTATCTTGACCTTTCCAGAAGGGCCCGATGGTTTCATGGTATATTGTGATGCTTCAAGGGTTGGTATTGGTTGTGTTTTGATGCAATATGGTAAGGTAATAGCCTATGCCTCTAGGCAACTTAAGGTGCATAAATGGAATTGTCCAACCCATGATCTTGAACTAGCAGCGGCTGTGTTTGCTTTGAAGATTTGGAGACACTATCTTTATAGTGTTCATGTGGATGTATTCACTGACCATAAGAATTTACAATACGTGTTTAGGCAAAAAGACTTGAACCTTAGGAAAAAAAGATGGCTTGAATTATTGAAGGACTATGACATGAGTGTGTTGTACCATCTGAATAAAGCCAATGTTGTTGCTGGTGTACAAAGTAGATTGTCCATGAATAGTATTTCACATGTTGAAAAAGATAAAAGAGAATTGGTCATGGATGTTCATACATTAGCACGTTTAGGTGTGCGTATGGTAGATTCTAATGATGGAGGTATTCTTGTGCATAATGGTTCAGAATCCTCTCTTGTAGTGGATGTTAAGGACAAAAAGGACTATGATCCCATTTTGGTTGAGTTGAAGAAGTTGGTTGCTGAAAAAGCCATTGAGGCTTTCTCCCAAGGGGGAGATGATGTGCCTCACTATCAAGGTTAGTTCTGTGTACCTAATGTTGATGGGTTGAGGGATTTGATATTGAATGAGGCCCATAGTTCCCAATATTTGATTCATCCAGGTTCCACCAAGATGTATCATGATTTTAGGGAAGTGTATTGGTGGAATGACATGAAAAAAGACATAGCGAAATTTGTAGGTAAGTGTCCAAATTACCAATGAGTTAAAGTGGAGCATCAAAGATCGGGAGGTTTAGCCCAAGATATTGAAATTACTTGGAATTGGGAAGATGTGAATATGGATTTTGTAATAGGTTTTTCTCGTACTAGGAAGCAACATGATTCCATTTGGGTTGTTGTAGATCGTATAACTAAGTCATCTCATTTTCTGTTGATTAAGACTTTTTATGGTGCTGAAGATTATGCTAAGTTGTATGTTCATGTTTTGGTAAGACTTCATGGAGTCCCTTGTCCATTATATTAGATCGAGGTATACAATTCACTTCACACTTTTGAAACTCATTTCAAAAGGGTCTTGGTACAATGGTAAAGTTAAGTACCATTTTTCATTCTCAAACCAATGGTCAAGCTGAAAGAACAATCCAAACTTTAGAGGATATAATGAGGGTGTCTGTTATTGATTTTAATGGAAGCTGAGATGAATATTTTCCATTGATTGAGTTTTCCTATAATAATAGCTATTACTCTAGCATCCAAATGGCTTCTTTCAAAGCATTTTATGGGAGGAGATGTAGATCCCTGGTGGGATGGTTTGAAGTAGGTGAGATGGCCTTGATTGGTCAAGATTTGGTTGTAGATGCTATGGAGAAGGTTAGACTCATAAGGGAGAGATTGAAGATGGCTCAAAGTCGTCAAAAGTCCTATTATGACATTAGGAAAAGAGACCTTGAATTTGAGGTGGATAATTGGGTCTATTTGAAGATTTCACCCATGAAGGGTGTAGTGCATTTTGGTATGAAAGGGAAATTGAGTCCTAGGTACGTTGGACCTTATAAGATATTGAGACGTGTTAGCAAGGTGGATTATGAGTTAGATTTGCCACTTGAGTTAGCTATGGTTCATACGGTATTTCATGTATCTTTGTTAAGGAAGTATGTTGATGACCCAAACTCCATTGTGCCATTGGAAGATGTAAGTGTTGAATAGAATTTAACTTATGAAGAGATTCTGGTAGAGATCTTAGACCGGTAAGTTAAGAAGTTAAGGAAAAAAGAAGTTGTGCCCGTCAAAGTGTTATGGAGGAATCAACAAGTAGAAAGTGCTACTTGGGAGTCTGAGGTGGATCTGATGAAACGATACCCATACCTCTTTCTCTCTACTCAAGCCTAAAGAAGTAAGTTGTTCTTATTCAAAGTTAATTGAACTCTTATGTATTCAGTCCCTCCTATGTCATTCATATGCATGTATGTTCATGAAAGTTGATTTTTAAGTCATGATTTTATGTTAAGTGGAGGTTTTCATGTCCCATGCATTTAAGGTGTCATCATATTTATGTTGGGTTGCTAATCCTCTTTTAGTGTCCTCTCTATGATAAGTTAATCTCATTTGAGGACGAATGTTCTCAAGGGGAAGATAGTTTAAGACCCCAAAAGTCAAAAAGTTGCAAACCAATGAGAAATCTTAAAAATGTTGACTGGACCCAAGTTTATGATCATCTCTACGAGTTGTATAGATTTCTATGATCTATAGAAATAAGTCATAGGGGGAGTCTTGGTAGTTGATCATAACAAACCTCAGATAAAGGTCGTATGACTCTAGTTGACGACCTGTAAACCCCTATATTAACCATAGACACAGCTCGTAGATAGACTTCAGAGGGTAAATTTCAGAAGTCCCTCAGGGTCAAGTGTACAACTTGACAGCACGGTTCATATAAGTTATTAAGAATCGTAGAAATGACTCGTAAAAAAGTTTAGAGACCTATATTTTTGTAGGTTTTGGGGTAATTGTGTCTTTTCCAAAGTTTGATTCTATGAACCTAGACACTTCTATGGCCAATTTCAGAGTCTATATATATATATATATATATATATTCATCTTCAAATTCTCCTCCTATTCAATTCATTCTCCTAAAATCTTGTAAGGCAAGAACAAAGTCTCTTGTCACGACCCAAGCCTAGGGCCTAGATGTGACATGGCGAATAAGGAACCCGAAAGTACCTCAAATAAGCCTCTTAGCATTCTTTTAGCCTTTCATAGGTAATGAAAATAAATAAACAAGCAAAAATCATAATAGTAAATCTTCAACTTACATATGTCCAACAATACCTCTCACTTTTAGATTTAACGAGGCTAAGACAAGTACCTAGCTCATCCTCAATCATAATAGAAAAAAATGTCATAATAGGAGTCTAAAGATCTCAACATATCATAATCTAGAAAGATAAAGGAGTATTGTTCCTCGAACATAGAAACTCACCAAAAGTAGTTTTCAAACGAAATCTCAACTAGCCACATGGAGGAGAACGAGGAGGAGAACTAGTCCCTACATGGTGATATCATGTAGGCAAAAGAGTATGTGTTAGTACTTTGAATGTACTAAGTATGTAATCATGCATGAACATTGAGGAAACTTTAAAACATTTATGTAATATGAAATATAATGCAATGCATGTATAATCAATCATATAGATATCCTTTAAAATATTCATTTTGTAGGAATATGACCATAACCGATATTTAAGACCATGCGAGCTATTACATGGAATCCAACATAACCCCCTATGTTGGCCGAGGAGACTACTTGCCGGATAGAACTCCGTTAACTTCATTCATTTCTTTAAATTTAACTTTAAGGGCTATATATGGATCCATGAACCTAAGCCTACAAGGACTTCTATGTTGGCACATAGTTAATGAGATAATGAGTTGCTATTAGGATTTCCTTAATGAATACCACCTCAATGACCTATTCGGTGCTAAGTCAATGCTAAGTCAATCCCACAGAATAGTTTAATACTTCAAAATAGTCATAGCATATAGCTTAAGAATTCAAAATATGATATTCAGTAGAATAGCTCATTAAAACATTTGGTGATTCAAATATGCAAGAATTATCCTTATAGCATAAGGAATCTATCATTCATAACATTTCATGATTATTTTATTTTATAAGACTCTTTTTTTATCATAGACATTGCTTTCATAATTATTCATTCGGAGTCAAGATTTTTAAGTCAAACTTCATTAAAAATATAATAAAACTAGGTGAGTTCAAATCACTTCAACTTACAAATATGTATGTATATGAATATGCATAAATACTTTGAAATCCATTTATTAAAAATCATGCTTTAAACAATCCACCATGAATTTCAAGAACTTTTAAATAGATAAATAGAGAAATTACTTGCAAACCATTAATTCATACATATGAAATCATGTTGCATCAAAATAGAACAATAATCATTAGTTTAACCATGATTCATGCTATTAAGTAAAAATAAGAATTACCTATAAGAAAATATTACTTGAAATCAAGAGATTTAGTTCAAAGAGTTTTAGACTACATGGGTGGAAGAACCCATGGATAAACACCCACATAACTTAGAGTAAAACTTAAATAAAATAAATATAATTTATCATATAATCAAAATACTTTAAGCATGAGAGTGGAAGGAATACTCTTATTGAAGCCTTACATACCTGGAATCCAAAGCATTACTCAGAATCGAAGGACTTAATAAACACTCTTGAATTCTTGCATTTTTTCCTCACCGGAGCATTTTATGTACTACCCGAAGTATATGAATCACCAAAATAGTATTTCTACACTACTAAGAACTAAAACTATATTTTGAGAATGAATAAAGAAGTGTATAGAGAGAAGAGTTTCTTGATAAAGCTTGATGAACAAAATAATGAAATAAAGTGGGTATTTATAGGTGTGAAGGAGGGACATAACAATAATTAAAATAATTATAAAGAATAATCTAAATATTTAATGAAATATTATAATGTCATGGATGATGTCAAATGGAGGACTATTGATGTCATGGGTGATGTTAAATAAATTTAGATCTTTCCATTGTTGGTGAGATGAACTTTCTTTTAACGGAATACCCTTTTTTGGAGCTGCGTTTGAAAAAGATAACTTCCTCATTAGGATTTGGTGTCTTATATGAATTGTTTCTCTAGAAGTATACTTTCATGTCGTTCAAGAATTAACTAATTTGGATCATCTTGCAATGAGATATAATTTTTTCTGTACAAACACTCAATTTTATCACAGCACCATATCTTGCAATAATTAATTTATTTGACCTACTTAACCTTCGAAACATAAAATATAGTCTCACAAAAGTTGTAGGTAATGATGTTCAGGGTATTCAGAAATTTGAATCACGTAATTTGGACCACCCTTTTAAGAGTTATGTCCAAAATACAGAAGAAATGTTATTTTCATCGAGAAATGGAACATCATATACAACATTTTTAGGGGGTGATACATCTCTCAAGGTTTTTTATTCTAGCTCAAGCTAGGGTTTCCAGATATCTACAAGGTTTCTCCTTCAATTCTTAGTGAATTCAAGCAAGGTATGAGGGGATTGATTCATGGGTTTCTTTCAACCATGAAGTACCAATGTTTTCTCAAGTTTTCACTCAATTTAAATTGAATTATGAACCCTTATTTTGATGAAATGCATTGGGCTGTTTCAATTTCGTTTTGAATTGTTATCCATGATTATTTGAAGCATGTTTATACATGAATTGCATGATTTTAAGTTAAATTATGAACGCCCATGCATAAATCTACTTTCAAGATATGATTATGAAAGCTAAAAATGATTTTATGAGTTGATCATGAGTTTAATATTTTGCAATGAAAGTTTCTATGATTTAAAGTTGAGATTATGATTTATGATGAAAGTTATGATGATGATAAAAGTTAAGATCAAAGAAGTTATTATGGTGTGATAAGTCTAATTCTCACACATTCATGTCAATCGAGTGATGGGCCATCACACATTGTTAGACTGGAGTATTTCTAGTGAACCAGTCATAACATTTTACTTCGGATTTAGATAAATAAATAATCACCCTCGTTGGAAAGAATACTCATAGATTTTTAATTTGGTAGGTCATGGGCCACCTAACTCTTTATATTTTGAGATATATGCTTGTTTGCAGTTGACCCTTACATTAACGCATGTGAAAAACTTAGTCATCAGGAAAGTTTTGAATCGACTTAGTGCTAGAGGTCTCTTATAACCCTAAACCACATCTGATACACTTTCTACACTTGTAAATGGACCTTAACACATATGAATAAGTAAAACATCACTTGGTCCAAGTTGATACACTTATGACTAATGATTCGAATCATCAGCGTAGAATTTACGAGATATTACAACACCTATCTTATGAAGAAAGAATTCATTTGATCAAGTCAAAAATCTTTGGGATGCAAATTTAATTGGCATAAATTTTTGGCGAACCAAAAAACATCACAAGATGTAGATAACATATGTAGCCTTTTATTTGGAAAAGGAAAACCATTACTTCAAGGAAGTATTTAGTGTCGCGGGAAAATATATGCCTATCAAAGGAGGTTAGGGGCCAAAATATTAAGAATATGCAATTTTGAAATTCCGCTACCATCCTAAAGAATTTGTGGGTTGTTTGTGACAAGAAGGACAATCTTTGAATAAAATGGGTGTATTTTTACTCTATAAAAAGTTTTTTTTAATTGATCATTGCATTATTCTAGAGAATGCTTACTGGGTAATAAGGAAAATATTAGAGTCAAGAAAGTATTTGCAAGCAACACCTCTCTAAGGGAATGTCACTAAGAAATTGCAAGCCTTGGTAGAAGTTAGTAGATTATTATCACGACCCAATTTCTTAAGTCATGATGACACTTAATATCATCCACTAGTAGGTAAGACTTACTTCGTAGTCCAAAATCATAGGTAACGGACCATCATAAGCAGAAGGAAAGAAGCAAATAATAATAATAACAAGAAAAGAAGAACAATAACAATGCAATAAGATAACCTCGAAAGACCTGGTATCAGTCGGTACTAGAGCTACTAGACCAAATAACGAACTACAAGGGTTATACATATACAATGATAATAATAGTAATAGAGACTATCTCTGAATACAAATTAAAGACTAGTCCAAGCCAAACCAGAGGGAGATAGTCAACTTTGAATGCCAAGAGCTCACCCAAGTCCCCAAAATCCAAGAGCTGCTCCGCACGATATCTAAATCAGCAAAGAAAACTCGTACTATTATCTGCACGGTGCAAAAGTATAGTATGAGTAATAATAAGTAGCACTCAGTAGGCATCGGTCGACTGACCTCCAAAGATAAAGCAAGTATAAAGAACATGTAGGTAAGGAGTATATATCACAAGTAACTAACAAGAATAATACGGAAACCTGCAATAAAAATTATCTGATATAAGGAAGGAAGAAAATAGGAAACAAGAAAGGAACCAAAGGACATATCTGGTGGCACCAACCCAAGACATAAACATGACGACACACTACAAAAAGGGGAACAACTAAGTGACATCCTACTACAGAAGTAAATACAGATATCACATAAATTCCCAAAGGACAATATCACCTAAATCCTGCACAAAAAGTTTGATAAATAAGAATAAGGGCAGTAACTATCTTCAAACAAGACATCACCGTTTATACCACCACAAGATCGCAAATACTAAGACAATACCTCTCTAGCCATTGTGTGCCCAGGAAGTTCTCTCACAAATAGGTAAACCCGCACGGCATCCAATACTACTGACAAATACAAATAACTATATTGGTGATAGAAAAAACATATTTGAATGAAAGTAATGCAGTAAAACCAATAGTACCATCTATGCAAAATGCCTTATACCAAGATATATATACTTACTTCTAGTCATAGATAGGAAGTAGGACCCATGCACCTCTACGAGATTGCCATAGGGGGCTCGAGAACGCCCCTATATACCTGTCTGTTCTTGATCTAGGTTTTATATCAATCTACATATCCAATCATGAAGATCAACTTCATCGCGGTGACAGTAGATATCTCCCATAGAGTCAAAAATCTCTACGACTGGGCCAGTATTATAAAATGAGCGCATTCTCAATACCTCCAGTCCATCGAAAATAGTAGTAATAAAGGTAGTACGACCCCCATTCAAAAATCAGTACAAATAGTTTGGGTTACAACCCAGCTTTCTCAAATCAATGCCAAGAACCAATCCATGCACCGAAGTCGACTACATCCATGAGAAAATAATAATCCAATGCAATGTATGTCATTACCAGCACCCAAAAAGCATACACAATCACATACAATAATGACTCTACAAGCACCTTACCCTCTAGATCATAGAAATAAGACTAGCTCATTTAACCGACCTCTAACCAAGGCCTATGGCTCAAATCTACTCCTCTAACTCAACAACAAGGCCTAAAGGGAAACTCAACCCTAACCGGGTAACAAGAAGGAGGAAAGTGAGGAAACATGTGTTCAGCTAGTCAATCAATACCTCCAAATCCAACAGGAAATACAACCTCATCTAGCCCCGCCAAACGACAATAAGAAAGCATAAGGAATTCTAGCTCTAAATCAAGAAATGGGATCCGACAGTAGATCATAAGCCTATCTGGGTGGGAATCTCTACCCCAAGGCTTCAAGAAAGGTGCTATAATAGGAGAAGGACACTAAGCCTCATAAATTTTTGCCAACAATGGCTACATCAACTAAGTCTCATCCAAAAATCAATCCTAAGGCATATCCGCGAAATCACCATAAACATTGAATAAGACACCTAAAATAGGCTAACCAAGGCCAAATTAAATCATAATCAACAATCTTACCAACTAGATTGGAAGTCGCATAATCAATAATCTTACTTTTCGATAGATTTTTTCTCTAAAAATAACTCTAAATGCCTCCATTATATCATAATGTTGATCACCTCATCAATAAGAATATTTAGACACTAAAATCACATTTTTTGGAGACGGACCCAAAATTGGGTAAAAACTGAATTGCGAAACCCGCGATGGGAATCCCAAGAATGATTATGTGAAAAAGTTCTAAACATATTATTGAGCTTGTACCCTATAATGGAGAACAAATCGATGCTCAAAATGGCCTAAATCATCCCTACCAATTAAAATCACCATTAAAGATTAAAATTAAACTAGGGTAGCCCCCTTGGGGTGAAATTTACCTCAACAATGGCTACATCAACTAATGGAGGAGGTTAAGCCCCCTATGGCGATCCCGCCCAATTTGGAGCTTCCTATCTCCTAAAATTGCAAGAAAAAATAGAGGGGTCGGTCTTAAAAAGGGTTGATCCTTAATTAAAAGGACTAGTCAACAACCCTCTGTGAACGCGGAGCGAAATCTTCCTCTTCTCCATAAACGCGGGGTCCAGGTTCATGAACGCGGAGGAAAAGCTCCCTTTTATCTGCAAAGTGGGAGGAAGGTCCATGAACGTAGAAGGAAAGCTCTCTTTCTTCGAGAAAGCAGAGGGAAAGTTCCATCTTCTCTGCGAACTTAGGGATCAGGTCCGCAAACATGGAGGCCAAATCAGAGTGCACTAGCAAGGAATGCACCAGCTAAACTTGGAGTTGAAAAGTACTCGACGGGGTACCCGAGATTTATTCAGAATCCCATGCGTGAAACTGTACTATGCTACCCCACACCCAAACATAATTGTTTCCATTTCCACAAGGTGGCTCAAAATGAGAACAGAAGCCTCGGAACATAAATGAAAGGTCGTTCTAGACCAAACTCAATATTTCAGAGCTAATCATACTGATGAAATTTCAATTCGATTCACGTTTTTTAAAAACGTTGACCAAAGTTAACCTTAGGACATATTTAAAGGCTAAAGCACCAAATGGCCTCAAACTCACACTGATTCCCTTGATACTTATGCCGACCATGCTACTAGCCTAAGTTGGCCATTCTAGAGCGATGGAATAGTTATAATTTTGTTTTGAGGTTGTTTTCCTAGAATTTTGATCAAAATCGTCCATGCAAACTCCAAGAGATCCAAAATAGGGAATAGGGCATAAAACCCAAATGAACGACCAAGCGACCGAACTATTAGTACCAGTAAGTCATATCTGGCTTGGGGTCACTATAGAAAATCTATAAATGGAAAAAAGATTGGAAAATGATAAAAATGACTAGGAGGGTCATTATAATTATCAATAAAAAGGATGTGTGCACACCTCACAACTTGATGTAAAATGAAAGACAAGATAAGAAAAATCAAGAGATAATTATGAAATTGAGAGGAGATTGAGAAGAAGAAAAAAAGAATAATCCCACGATTAAAGTAACTTAGAGACCAAGAAATATAGATTTGTAATTCTCTAATTTAAACAAAAAACTAAAAAATTTAACTCAAGGAAGAAGATAATTGAACTCATACATGAATAATCTTACTAAGAGATTGTCAAGAGAGATCCAATGTAGAGACAAAGGGATAAATGTGAGACCCAGAAGTTAGAAAGTTGGAGAGTTGAAATTACATAAGGAAAACTCAAAATTTGGCAGTTGTGCTTTTAAAAAAGGTTTAGCAACTCGCCAAAATGGTTCGGCATGTCACCAAAAAGGACCAAGAGCTCGCCCAATGACTCTAAGATTTTGACTCAAGAAACAAGGAAGATTCGGTGAGGTAGGGACTAGACTGGTAACTCGCCAAATAGGGTTGGCGATTTGAGAGATCTCGCCTAGAGTTACTGAAAATTTTGCTTTGAAAGAAGGAAGATTGGCGAGAAGGAATTAGTTTGGCAACTCAACAAAAGTGATTGGCGAGCTTAACTACCTCACCTAAATGATCAGATAAGTTAGAAGAAAAAAAGAGATTGGGTGAGAGGGAAACCTGAGTAGGCGACAAGAAAATAGGTTTAGCAAACTAGGTTGAAATCACCAAAACTTTTAGAAAATTTTAATTCAGAGCTAAGGAGATTCAGCGAGGAAAAAAAGATTGGCAACTCACCGATTGAATTGGCGAGCATGATCAATGTCGTCTAACTGTCTTTGCCTTTTCCTACCTAATTAATCCCAAGAGTATGATGTTTTGGGACCTATTCCTAAACCTATAACTACCCAAATACTTTGAATTCACCCCATTCCCACTTCAGTCACTCACTAGAATAATTCTCTCTCTAAAATTCTCTCCCAAGGGTCAATCTTTAAGGAAAGGATAAGAATCCTAGATTTAATTCTCTTATTTCAGATTTTCAAGCTTTATTTCTATCAAGGTATGATGGGAATTCATCCACGGATCCTTTCCATTTGTGGAGTCCCCAAAGGTTTTTTTCTTCAATCAATTTCAACTCTATGTTTCTAGGATTTTTATCAAATTGCATTGGAGAAGTTCAATTATGATTTATTTCAATTTGAATAACTTAATCAAGCATGATTCAAGTTCAATTTGCATATTTTCAATTGAGTGTTCATGGATCTATGCATTATGTTATTTTTAAGGTATGAATTTATGAAATATAATCATGGATTTGATGAAGGGTTTACAAATGATCCATGAATGATTTATGAAAGTAATGAATGATGTTTTCAAGGATGTTTCAAATATGTATAAATAGTTGTGAAAGGATTTCTCACACATTCATGAAAAAGGTGAAAGGTTTTCTCACCTACTCACGGATTCATAAAGATGAAAGGTTTTCTTATACTTGTATGAATCATCATGTTAGTGATTTACTCTTCTAACTATTCTATGATGTAGATTAGTATTTACTATTGCCTTTTTAGTGTTACTAATGACTATGATTTATGAATTTCATTTGGATATTCACTAAGAAAATGATTTATGAATTCCATTGGGATTTGACTAAGCTATGAGAGGACTTTGATGTGGGGTTCGATCATAAATCTCAACTAGCAACCTAAGGGAACTCTAGTAGCAACCTATAGTCCCAAACTACATTGCCCCTATAGGTTTTCCTTAATTGGACTAGCTAGTGGATCCACAAATAGCTCAATATTTAATGATGTTCTTATGGAGTCTACCTTGGCAAGAAGCCTTTTCCTTTTCAGTGTGGGAGTAACACTGAATTCCATGTTATACCTTACATGGTCTTAAATATAGGTAAGGTTTTATCTTGCAAATGAACTATGTTTTCCTCTAATGATCCCTTATGATGATTTCAAATGATGCATTGACCAAGTTATGCCTTATGATTTTAAATCTCATGTGTTTAAATGAGTCTTGCATCACATGTTTTATGCTCATCATACTTCCATATCTACATTATGCATATTTCTCACATACTTAGTATATTTCATGTACTAACACATACTTTTTTGCCTACATTATATCATAATATAGGGCTCAATGATCATCATGCTCATCCTCCTTCTTGTGGCTAGACATTGAGTACTATTTCATTGTTAGTGAGTCCTCATGTTTCAAGGATGCTACACTTATTCTGCTCTCTCTATATTTCCATGACTTTTATTCTTTATGTTTTGGTGAGCTAGGAACTTGTCCTAAGCCCCGTCTAATAGAAGTAGAGGCATGTTTTGATGATCTTGATTATGTAATTTGATTATTAAGATATATTTTTTTTGAGTTTTCTCTTAATTCGAGATTGTATCTTAAGACTTAACTTCCGTACTATGATGTTGTCGATGTTTTTACTTGCATTATGTATGCGATGTATGCTAAAGGACTTGGTTGGAGTCCTTCGGGTTTCTAATTGCCATGTCACTCTTAGGGTCTAGATTGGATAGTGAGAAACTTTGTATCAGAGAACAAGGTTTAAGGTATCCTAAGGAGTCTAACATACCCCGTAGTGTAGAGTCTTGTTTATGAGTGTGAAATACGCCACATCTATGAATAGGAGGCTATGAAGCATTTGAGGAAAACTTCACTTCTTTTGTCATTCTTATGTTGTGCGATAAATTTGAACTCTAAGGATTTTTCCTCTAACATTTTCTCTTTGCGATTACATAATCATGCCTCCAAGAAGAACACCCGTAAGAAGGAATGTTGAGGAGGAGAAACAAGCTCCAAATGACCCTTTAAATGAACAAGTTTCACATGTGGATTTTCGAGCCGCTTCCCAAGTGCTTGCTCAAGATGTGGCAGCCTAAGTCAACAGATACGTAGTTTCTCCCTTAAACCCAAATGTGGGTAGAACGGCAACAACAAATCATGATTTCATAAGGCTGAGTCCACCATAATTTATAGAGAGCATTCATAAATTCGTGGAGATTATGGGAGTAGCTCAAATGAGATGGAGGAGTTTTCCACTTACCAATTGAAAAGAGTTACTAGAATTTGGTTTGATCAATGGAAAGGTGCGCGAATTAGAGAAGCGGGTCCTATTTCTTGGGAAGAGTTCAAAGAGGTATTTCTTGACCGTTTCTCCTTCCTTGAGATAAGGGAGGCTAAAATCCAATAGTTCATCAACTTGAAGCAAGGGAATATGAGTGTGAGGGAGTATGCCCTCAAGTTCACCCAATTATCAAAGTATCCTCCATTTATGGTTGCGATCCTTGAACTTGCATGAGTAAGTTTGTGTCTGGGGTGTCGAACGTAGTAGTCAAAGAGTGCAGAACCGGCATGCTAATCAAGGAAATGGATATCTTAAGTCTCATGAAACATGTCGAATAAATTGAGAAAGAAAAGTTGAAAGAGAGGTCTAGAAGAAAGTCGAAGAGGGCTCGGACTCATAGTAGAGAGTTTTATCATGGCAAGTTTGAAAAGGGTAGTCTTCCTCAATTTTGCCAAAAGTACTTTGGTAAAAATTCTTCAAACACTCCGCCTCCAAAGTTTGACAAGGATATGGTGTCTAACCTTATGGTTCAAGGAGGAGCTCCAAGTGGTCAAGTAGTTCACTATGCAAGAAGTGTTGAAGGAACCATAGAGGAGAATGCTTGGAAGGGTCAGGTACATGCTATAGCTGCGGCAAGATGGCTCAACATGCTAGATATTGTAGAGGTAGTGGTCGAACCCAAGCCCAGACTTAGGCTATAGGCCGAGTGGTCCTACAGGGTGCTACTACTAGTTTTGATGGTGGTCAGCGCCGAAACCGATTCTATGTTCTTCATACAATATAGGTCTTAGAGGATTCTCCCAATGTTGTGACACATATGTTAAAAGTCTTTGAGTTTGATGTTTATGCATTATTAGATCCGAGTGCTACCTTATCATTTGTTACTCCGTATCTTGCCATGAAATTTGTTGTTAGTTCTGAGATTTTGTTAGAACCTCTTTCTGTCTATATTCATATTAGTGATTTGGATATGGACAAAAGAGACTATAGACATTGTCCAATCTTAGTTTTTCATAAAATTACCTTAGTTGAACTTGATGATCTTGATATTATTGATTTCGATATCCTTGGTATGGGTTGTCTTCATGCATGTTATACTTCCATATGTTGTAGAACCCATCTGGTTAAATTTCCATTTCCAAATGAGCCAGTCCTAAAATGGAAGGGTAGTAATTCCATGTTTAAAGGATAATTCATCTAGTACCTTAAAGCTCAAAAAATAATTTTCAAAGGTTGCATATATCATCTAGTACAGGTAAAGATACAAATTCTGAAGCTCCTACTCTTGAGTTAGTTTCAATTGTTAACGAGTTTCCAAAGGTATTTTCCAATGATCTCCCAAGTATCTCTCCTAAAAGCAAGATAGACTTTGTTATTGATATTCTTCCCAATACCAACCTATCGCTATTCCTCCTTACCGAATGGCTCCAGGAAAACTTAAGGTGTTAAAGGATCAGTTGAAAGACTTGTTGGATAAGGGTTTTATTAGACTGAGTATCTCTCCATTGGGTGCTCCAGTTTTTTTTTTGGAAGAAGGATGGTTCTCTTTTGATGTGTATTGACTGCTAACAAATGAATAAATTCATAATTAAGAATAAGTATCCCATCCCTAGGATTGATGACTTATTCGATCAACTTCAAGGTGCAATCTAGTTTTCAAAGATTGATTTTCGCTCGGGATATCATCAACTTCAATTAAGGGAATATGATATTCTGAAGATGACTTTTAGAATTCGGTATGGCCACCTTCAATTCTTGGTTATGTTTTTTTGAATTATGAATGTTCCTGTGGCTTTTATGGATTTAATGAATAGGGTGTTCAAACAATATTTGGATAGGTTTGTTATTATGTTCATTGATGATGTATTGATCTATTCTCGAAGTGAGAATGAGCATGCCAATCATTTGAGGATTGTCTTACCAATTCTTAAGGATCTTCAGTTATTTGTTAAGTTTAGCAAATGTGAGTTTTTGGTTGAGGTCAGTTTCTTTCCTTGGCCATATTATTTCTGGTAAAGGCATTATGGTTGATCGTATGAAAATCAAAAGAGTTAGGAATTGGCCTACACCTTTGTCTCCTTCCAATTTTTAAAGTTTCTTAGGTTTAGCCAGTTATTATGGATGGTTTTTGGAAGGATTTTCTTCCATCATATCGCCCTTGACTATTTTTACAAAGAAGAAGGTAAAATTTCAATGGTCTGAGGCATGTAAGAAAAGCTTCCAAGAGTTGAAATATAGACTTACTACCACTTTGGTGTTGACTTTACCAGAAGGGCCCAATGGTTTTGTTGAGTATTATAATACTTCAAAGGTTGGTCATGGTTGTGTTTTGATGCAAAATGGTAATGTGATAGCCAATGCTTCTAGGCAACTTAAGATGCATGAAAATAACTATCCGACACATGATATGTAGTTAGCGAAGGTTGTGTTTACATTAAAATTTTGGAGGCACTATCTCTATGGTGTCTATGTTGATGTATTTACTGACCATAAGAGTTTACAATATGTGTTCAACCAAAAGGACTTAAACCTTCGCCAAATGAGAAGGCTTGAGCTATTGAAAGACTATGATATAAGTAAACTATACCATCCAAGTTAGGCTAATATGTTTACCGATGATCTTAGTAGATTGTCCATGCGTAGTGATGCCCATTTTGAGGAAGAAAAGAAGGATTTAGTTCGTGATGTTCATAGACTAGCTCGTTTGGGTGTTCGCTTGGTTAATTCGGAGGATGGTGGTATTGTTTTACAAAATAGTTCTGAATCGTCTCTTATGGTGGAAGTAAAGGAAAATCAAGACAATGATCCCATTTTAGTTGAGCTGAATAAAGTGGTTGATGAAAAAGCAATTGAGGCTTTCTCCCAAGGGAGAGATAGAGTGCTTATATATCAAGGCCAAGTATGTGTTCCTAATGCTAAGGGCTTAAGAGATATGATATTGTCTGAAGCACATAGTTTATGGTATATTATTCATCCAGGTTCCACAAAGATGTATCGATATTTGAGATAAGTGTATTGGTGGAATGGAATGAAAAGAGATATTGCAGAGTCTGTGGCTAAATGTCCTAATTTTCAACAAGTGAAGGTTGAGCATCAAAAACTAAGAGGTTTAGCTCAAGACATTGAGATTCCTACTTGGAAGTGGGAGGACTTTAATATGGAGTTCATTATTGGATTACCTTGTACTCGTAGGCAACATGATTCAATCTGGATTTTTATTGACCGAATGACTAAGTTGACATATTTTCTTCCCATTAAGATATCTTATTCGGCTGAGGATTATGCTAGACTTTATGTTCGTGAGTTGTTTAAGCTTTATGGTGTTCTATTATCTATCATTTCAAATTGAGGTACTCGATTTACATCTCAGTTTTGGAGATCTTTCTAAAAGGGTCTTAGTACTCAAGTGAAGCTTAGTATGACTTTTTGCCCACAAAATGATGGTCAAGCTGAGCGTACTACTCAAACATTGGAAGATATGTTAACAACTTGTGTAATTAATTTCAAAGGTAATTGGGATGATCATTTTCCATTGATCGAGTTTGCATATAACAATAGCTACCATTTGTGTATTCATATGGCTCTATTTGAGGCTTTATATGGTAAGAGATATAGGTCTCCTATTGGTTGGTTTGAAGTTGGTGAAGTTTCCTTGATAGGATCTGAATTGGTACATGAGGCTATGGAGAAGGCTAGAATGATTAGAAAAATATTAAAGACCGCCCAAAGCCAACAAAATTCTTATTAGGATGTGAGGATAGGGGAACTTGAATTTGAGGTGGATGATTGGGTTTACTTGAAAATCTCACCCATAAAGGGTGAATGCATTTTTGCAAAAAGAGGAAACTTAGTCCCCTATATGTAGGCCCATGTCAAATTTTGAGGCGGTTTAGCAAGGTGGCATATGAGTTGGATTTGCCTTCAGAATTAGCATCAGTGCATCCAGTGTTTCATGTGTCTTTATTAAAGAAGTGTGTTAGTGATCCTTGCTTAATTATGCTTTAGATAGTGTTGGAGTAAAGGAGGGTTTATCGTATGAGGAAGATTTGGTTGAAATTCTAGATCGGCAAGTTCAAAAATTGAGGAACACGGAAGTTGCATCCATTAAAGTGTTATGGAGGAACCAAGAGGTTAAGGGTGCTACATGGGAGGCCGAAGATGATATCTTGTCAATCTATCCTCATCTTTTTCCTTCCGTTCAGACTTGAAGTACTTAGTTTTCTCATGATTCACTCTTATAAATTCCTATGTTTCACCTTTCCCTTGTCTTTTCATATACATGCATGTTCATGATATTACTTTTAAGTCATGTTTTAGCTTTGGATTGAATATTCCATGTTTTATGCATTTTACTATGTTATTGCATTCATGGTGGGTTTCTATGTCTCTTTTCCTACTCTATTCATGTTAATTGAGTTCGATTCGAGGACGAATATTTACAAGGGGGAGATATTGTGAGACCCAAGAAGTTAGAAAGTTAGAGCGTTGAAATTGCATAAGGAAAACTCAAAATTTGGTAGTTGTGACTTGTAAAAAAAGGGCTTGGTGACTTGCTGAAGTGGTTCGACGTGTCACCAAAAGGGACAAAGAGCTCTCCCAAAGACTCTGAGAATTTTACTCAAGAAACAAGAAAGATTCGGCGGGTTAGGGACAGGGTCGATGACTTGCCAAATAGGGTTTGAGATCTGAGAAATCTAGATTATGGTTACTAAAAAATTTTCTTAGAAAGAAGGAAGATTGGTGAGAAGGAATTAGTTTGATGACTCACAAAAATTGATTGGCGAGCTGAGCTACCTCTCCTAAATGATCAAATAAGTTAGTAAAAAAAGGAGAGATTGGGCGAGGGAGAAAGCTGAGTGGGCGACTCACCGATAGGTTCAGCGAACTTGGTCAAACTTGCCAAAACCTTTAGAGAATTTTCACTCAGAGCTAAGGAGATTTGGATAGGAAAAAAAGGATGGCAGACTCACTGATTGATCAACGAGCATGACCAATCTCGCCTAACTGTCTGCGTTAGTTAATTATTAAGGATATTTTTATCTTTTCCTACCCAATTAACCCCTAGACTACGACATTTTGGGATGGACCTATTCCTAAACTTTTAACTACCCAAACCCTTTGATTTCCCATCATTTCACTTCAACACTCATTGTAATAATTCTCTCTCTAAAATTCTCTCTCAAGGGTCAATCTTAAAGGCAAGGCTAGGGCTCCAAAATGCAAGTATCCTCTTTTAGATTTTCATGCTTTATTTCTATCAAGGTATGTTAGAAATTCCTTTAATGGATACTTTCCATCCAAGGATTCCCAAAGGTTTTTCGATCAATTTCAACTCTATGATTCTAGGATTTTGTTCAAATTGTATTAGAGTAGTTCAATTATGATTTATTTTAATGTCAATGACTTAATTAAGAATGATTCAAGTTAAATTTGGATGTTTTCAATTGATTTTTCATGGACTCGTGCATTATGTTATTTTCAAGGTGTGAATTTATGAAATATGATCATGGATTTGATGAAAGGTTTATGAATGATCCATGAATGATTTATGAAAGTAATTAATGATGTTTTGAAAGGTGTTTCAAGTATATATAAATGGTTGTTAAAGGATTTCTCACTCATTCAAGAAAAAGGTGAAAGATTATATCACCTACTCACGGATTCATAAAGATGAAAGATTTTCACATACATGTATGAATCATCATGTTAATGAGCTACTCTTATTGCTATTTTATGATGTGGATTGGTATCTATTATTTCCTTATCCTAATGTTATTAATGACTATGATTTATGAATTCTATTGGGATATTGACTAAGCAATGAGAGGACTTTGAGGTGGGGTTCGATTAGAAGGCTCAAGTAGCAACCTAAGGGAACTCTAGTAGCAACCTCTAGTCCCAAACTACGTTTCCCTCATAGATTTACCTTAATTTTCATTGATAGTGGATCCACAAATAGCTCAATATTAAATGATGTTCTCAAGAAGTCAACCTTGGCAAGTAGCATCTCTCTTTTCGATGTTGGAGTAAAACTCGATTTCATGTTATAGATTGCATGGTCTTAAATGGTGGTTAAAGGTTATATCCTACAAATGAATTATGTTTTCCTCCTATGATCCCTTATGACGATTTCAAATGATGCATTAACCACTTATAATGACATTGTCATGACCCAAAATTGGGTGTGATGGAACTCCCCTAATCCACCAAGGCGAGTCAGCCTAAAAGTTTAAACACTTTAAAATAAATGGAAATAAAAGAGGAAATGTAAAGTCTAATACGATATAGATAAGGATAAGCGGAAGAATAAATTCTAAACCACCCAAGACTTGGTGTCACATGTACAAGTCACTATTTCAACAGAATTGAAAAAGGTACAAGTCTATATGTCTCAGTCCTCAAGTAGAACAAAGCATAAAGTAAATGGGCGGTGAAAGTCTGTCGAAGAAGATAAGCTGCTACCTCTCACGTGTCCAGAAGATCGACCCTATCAATAGAAGTACTAAGAGCAGGAGGTGTCGGGGTCAGATCCTACATAGATGTAGAAGCAAGGGGTGAGCACTAACAATACGGTACTCAGGAAAATGAAAACTAAACCCTAAGTAAAGCTATGTGGAACACAGGTACTCCTGATATCCCAACCACAATCCTCCACAACTACTAACCTGCACTCAGACAACCTAATCTATACAGTTTATATCCCAATTATACCAGAATACTAGATAGTTCACAAGTATAAATTAGATATACGTTCTTACCACCATACTTAGACATACATAGGAAATCTCAATCATAATCAATCACAGGATGAAATAGAAGCAAATGCAATGTCAAATAATCATGATGTATGTTTGTTCAATGATACACATTCGTTGATCACCTCAAATAGGAACCAATGGGGTCCTCACATAGACCATGTATCAATCATCATTGTCGGAAGAGACCTCCGCTAGTATTTGTCGGAAGAGACCTCGGCCATAATATCTGCCAAAAAAGACCTCGGCCTCCTGAAGAGACCTCAGCAAATCACCTCGACTGGTAGAAACCTCAGTCCCAATATCCAATATCTCTGTCATATCATTTCTCAACAATTACAGATAAGTATATGCACAAGTAATGAATAAAATAAGATAAATATTCATATATGAAGTCATTTAGTCCATGATAACACAATAAGTCAATATCTCACAATTCATAACATCTAGACGGTTACCCCTATCCGTATTCCATGATCATACTTCAAAATCATATAGTTCAACTCATTCCAATAATTCAATAGACCCTAATTCACTCACATAGGAAAATACATGGTTCAACATACTTAACAAAGGTTAGAATTCCACTTGCCTTAGCTAAAAGTCACGAACTATCCAAACTCAAAGCTTTTCCCCTCTGAAGATACTCCAAATTACCATAATCTAATAAAATATAGACTCACAATCACATTTTGAAGCTATTGACACTAAAATTAAGCAATTTGGGTGAAAAGGGTAAAATGCTCAAAAATCCCATATTAGAAATCGAACACGTAATTTGATTATATTTAGATGAAAATGTTCCTCAAGTAATCAAGAATCTAATGGTGAAATCTATTTCAAAAACAGGGTTAAAATGAGTTCACAAACCCAATTTCTCTTTACAAAGTTCATTTTGAAGAAAACCCAAAATCTCTAATTTCAAATCCATAATATGAAGTTAAAATCTAAAAATATTCGATGGAAATTGAAGGAAAGTGTTAGAAATACATTACCCAAGATTTATTTTTGCAATAAACCTCAAAAACATTGCCTAAACCGAGCTTGAAAATTTAAAAATGGTGAAAATGCCTTAAACCTAGCCTAAATTCTCTTAGATATCGCTTAAGAGACTCATCCTTCGCTTTTGCGGAGGTTCACTTTCGCAAACCCTACCTAAGTGAGCCCCTTCGCTTAAGCGATGGGTCTCTCTTAAGCGAAGGTTCACTTTAGCGAACCTGGCGGACCTTGATCAATACCAACAAAAATGAACTAATTTACAATTCAAGCCTCCGATCGGACCCTCAAGATTCGTTCAAAACCCCGTATACATAAACCATATATGCAATCCTACTAAATTCAATGTTGCAGACTAAAGGGAATCATTAGAATTTGAATTTGAGGCCTCCTTGACCCGAAATACGATAAGTCGCAACTAAACTAGTTTCGATACTTAAAATATCCAAAATACCCTCGAGACCTCTAAAGATTATAATGAAACCATTTCTAGCATTAGAATCACCTCCTAAAACCATCACAACCATCAGAAATTCAATTTGAGCACAAGAACCCGAAATATTGATCAAAGTCAAACTTGGATCAAACTTTAGCTCAATTCCCAACTCCAAACCTAAAATCTATGTTTCAATTCCAAATCTTTTTCCGACAACTCTGCTAGACTAATTTCCACAACCATTACTGATAGAATCGACAGATTTCCATTTCGAGACTCGAAATTCCAAATGACTCTGAAACTCAAAATTTGACAACTTAAGCCTTTAAAGACCATTTCTCAAGCAAAACCTCAACTTTTCACAAGATTTTCAAAAGCTAACTTTCAGACCCAAACAAAAGTGACTCAGAAAAACTAATGGAAGGAGTAAAATAATAATTTTATTGATAATGTCGAAAATGACCCTCAAGGCCATTACATCATCCACTACTAAAAACCATGTTCATCCTCAAACATAAAGCAAGGGACATACTTGGAGTCTCAAAAATATAGGGCTAACGGGCCCACATATCTGACTCTAACTCCCAAGTAGCCTCCCCTATGGGCTGATGCCACCATTCGACCTTCACCGAAGTTATCTCCTTAGTCCTCAACTTCCTGACCTGCCTGTCCAAAATAGACAATGGCTCCTCATATGTCAAATCTAGGCTCAACTCAATCGAATTATGGGAAATCATAAGAGACTCATTTGGAATGTAGCGCCGTAGCATTGAGACATGAAATACTGGATGCAAAGAGGATAGACTTGGTGGAAAGGCAAGTTTTTCAGGCCACCTCTCCCACTCGATCTAAAATATCAAAATTTCCAATAAACCTAGGGCTAAGCTTGCCCTTCTTCCCAAACCTCATGACATGCTTCAAGGGTGAGACCCTCAACTATACCTGGTCACCAACCATGAACACCAAAGGTCAAACCTGCCTGTCATCATAGCTCTTCTGGCGAATCTGAGTTGTCAACAACCTAACCTAAATCAATCGAACCCACTGCATGGCATCTTAGAGAAAATCTGTGTCAAGGCTATCCACCGCCATATAATCAAACTATCCAATGGGCGACCTATATTTCCAGCCATACAAAGCTTCAAAAGGAGCTATCTAGATGCTAGAATGGTAATTGTTGTTGTAAGTGAACTCCGCCAAGGGCAAGTGTTGGTCCCACCGAGCACCAAAATCAATCACATATGCCTGTAACATATCCTCAAGTACTTAAATAGTCCTCTAAGATTGTCCTCCTGTCTGAGGGTGGAATGTGAGACTCAGGTACATTTGGGTACCCAACCTACGCTATATGGCCTCCCAAAAGTGAGATGTGAATAATGAACCCCGATCCGATATGATAGAAATAAGAACTCCATGAAGTCTAACAATCTGAATACTATAGAGATGAGCCAACCTTTCCACCGTGAAATTAACCTTAACCAAAATAAAATGAAAAGCCTTGGTCAATTGGTCAACCACAACCCAAATGGAATTATATCCTCCCACGGTAGTGGGCAAACCTACCATAAAATCTATAGTGATCCTCTCCCACTTCAAAGTAGGAATGGGCATCCTTTGAAACTTACCCTTGGGCCTCTGATGCTCACACTTAACCTATTGGCATGTTAAACACTTAGACATAAACTCAGTAATGTCCTTCTTCATACCACACGACCAATAATGTTGACTTAAGTAGTGGTACATCTTTGTTTTCCCCGGATGAATAGAATATTGAGTGCAATGGGCCTCCTCAAGTATCAATTTGACCAACTCACCCATATTGGTCACACGAATGCGACTCCCAATCATCAAAACACCCTCAGAATCAAGCACTGCTTCCTTAGCTTCACCTCTCATCACCTTATCTCGAATAAGGCATAGTTTCTTAGCTTCAAACTGCCTCTCTCAAATCTGATCCATCAAACAAGAGCGGGCCTCTATGAAAGCTAGCACTCTAACGTCATCAAAAAGCTGCAATCTCACCAACCCATTTGCCAATCTCTGAACATATCTAGCCAAGGGTCGCTCCTTGGCTCAAATAGCTGCAAGACTTCCCATGCTAAAAGACTTCCTACTCAATGCATCAGCCACCACATTGGCCTTATCGGGGTGATATATAATAGTCAAATCATAATCCTTCAAAAGCTTAACCCACCTCCTTTGCCTCAAATTCAAGTACCACTGGCTGTAGATGTATTGTAGACTCCAGTGATCAGTGAATATCTCACAATGAACTCCATATAAATAATGCAACCATAACTTCAAAACAAAGATAACCACCGCCAACTCTAAATCATTGGTGGGATAATTCTTTTCATGAGTCTTTAATTGCCTCAAAGTATAGACGATCACCTTCCCCTTTTGCATCAATACTCTACCTAATCCCTCTCCCGATGCATCACAATACATAATGAAATCAACACCCTCTTCAGGCAAGGTGAACACATGCACAGTAGTCAATAATACATTGAGTTGGAAGCTCTTCTTATATTCATCCGACCAATAAAATACCATATTCTTTTGAATGAGACTGGTCAATGGAGCTTCTATAGTAGAGAATCCATAAATAAAACGATGATAATTTCCATCCAAACCCACAAAACTGTGAATCTCGGTAGCTGGGGTGGGTCTAGTCCATCTTCTAACACCCTCGATCTTAGCCGGATTGACTCTAATGCCCTCCTTGGACACCACATGTCCTAAGAATGATACCGAACTCAATCAAAACTCATACTTGGAGAACTTGGCATAAAGCTTCTTCTCTGTAAGCCTCTAAAGAACAATCCTCAACTGTTGCACATGATCTGCCTTAGTCTTTGAGTAAACCAAGATATCATCAATGAAGATAATCATAAATGAATCCAGATACAGATAAAACACCTTATTTATCAATTCCATAAATGTTGTAGGGGAGTTAGTTAGCTCGATAGACATAATAAGAAACTCATAGTGGCCATATCTGGTCTGGAAGGGTGTCTTAGGAATATCTGAAGGTCGAATCCTCAACTGGTGTTCCCGGATCTCAAATAGATCTTAGAGAATAAGGCCTCTCCTTGGAGATGATCATACAAATCATCAATACAGGGACGAAGGTACTTGTTCTTGAAAATCAGTGTGTTCAATTATCTATAGTCGATACACATCTTCATGGACCCGTCCTTCTTCTTCACAAATATTATTGTGGCACCCCAACAAAAACACAAGGGCGAATAAACCCCTTACTCAACAGATCTTAATGTTGCTCCTTTAGCTCCTTCAACTCAGCTGGATCCATTTGATAAGGAGAAATAGAAATGGGCTTGGTGCTTGGCTCGAGGTCAATAACAAAGTCAATATCCCTGTCAAGTGGAACCCCTGGAATATCGGTAGGAAATACATCTATAAACACGTGAACCACAAGAATAGAATCCATAAAAGGTGGCTCAACAATAGTATCACGAATAAATGCCAAATACGCTAAACAACCCCTATCGATCAATTATTGGGCAAGAATACAAGAAATAACCTTACTAGGATAGGAACCACTCGAAACCTTCCACTATATCTGTGGCCTACCAGGCATAGCTAATGTCATGGTCATGGCATAACAATCAAGAACACCCCGATATGGGGATAACCAATCTATGCCCAAAATGATGTAGAAGTCTACCATATCCACCTATGCACCAAAGACACAAGATAGGATCGGTACACCTAATCCACTGCTAAGGGCTCTCCTAGTGGGGAAGAATCATACATCGGTACAAATATAGGATTACATAGAAAGTCAAACCCAAAAGAGAAATATGCTGACATATACGAATAAGTGGAGCCAGGATCAAATAACATAGATACAGAGCAATGACAAATCAGAACAATACCTTTGATGACTGCATCGAATGACTCAGCCTTAGGATTACCTAGAAAGGCATAAAAATGAGCTCCCTATCCGCCACCTATCTGGGCAACTCCTCTACCACCCTGTTGTGATAGAGCATCAGCATCTCCCCTACTATGACCACAGGTCTGTGGGAATGAAGCTCTAGATGATGGTACCGAACCCCTGACTGGAACTTCTGAGAAAGTATGGTGCAGACCATAATAAGTCTGCATGAGGCACTATCAAACCATAAGGTCTAGGGATCTACACCCAAAACACGATCTTGGAACAGACATCTGCAGCAAAGAAATAAGAGGGATACTATAACAACTCGAACCTATAGGCCTACATTGTGAACTAGATAAACTCTGACCCAAACTGTATGAACCACAATGACACATGTCCCCCCTCGGATACTGGCATAGAGGCATGAACCGACCCTATGTGCTGAAAGTAATCACCTCCTCTGTAAGAACCTCTACCTCTAGATGATGTACCTGAAAACTGACTAGAAGCATGGGCCCTCTTGGGGTCCCCGAATTCCTTATTCTCCATGAACTCTGCCTATTTGCTGGAACTAACCACTGACTGAAAATAAGCTTTATCTCTAGATACCCAGATTACTGACTGCTTGATAAAATAAGTCAATCCTCTCACAAAATGCAAACCCTCTCAGTCTCATCGGGGATGAGAGAAGTGGCATGTCTAGCTAGCTAACAAAACCAAACCTCATACTCAGAAACGGACATCCCATCCTACCTCAAGCTTTCAAACCTGATGCGACTCTCCTTCCTCACACTCCAAGAGATGAAACGATCATAAAAAGAACTGTGAACATCTCCCAAGTCACTAGAGGAGACCCAATTGGTAGAGACCTAGAATATATCTTCCACTATTTTCTAGCCGGTCCATGAATATGAAGAGTAACATATCAAAAACCATGGAACTCGACCAACCCAACTATCTCAAGAAACTCCCTGCAAGTGGTCAACAACTCATATGTATCCTCGGTCTTCCCTCCCTTAAACTGAGGTGGGTCCATCTTCCTAAACTTCTCATAAGGACGATGCTCATCCTCAGTCAATACAGCTACTAGTGTGTCCTGACCCTTAACTGCTGGTGCTAGAGAAATCTCATCTATAGGGACTACTAGCAGCTGTTCTGCCTATCTTTGAGCATCAAGAGCCTGCTGTTGGCCTGGGGCCAACACCCTCACTCAGGTATGTAATGTATCAGGTGTGCCCACTGCGCTTCTAGTCTATTCCATACTCTCGAGCATGCCCAAAATCCTTAGTATAGTGTGTTGTAATAATGGCGATGTTGCATACTTAGGAAGAACCTGCTTTTCTTTGACCTCTATCATTGGCTTAGGGTAAATTCCTCTCTCATGATCCTTAGATGGTGCCACTTCTCGACCCTAGACACTACCTGGGCCTTTGACTCTGCCTGTACTTCTTCCCCAAGCTGGGGTCTCAACAGCAATTTCAGGGGATGGCTCCCTTTGTCCAGTAGAAGGTGATGATCGATTTCTAGCTATTTGCCTAAAGAAAATATGATAACTCAGCACATAAACAAGTATCCATGCATGACATAATTGAAAGAAGTAAAAAAGAGGATTTCCTAACAGTCTTCATAGCCCCTCAAAGATAAGTAACAGATGTCTCCGCACCGATCCTCAAGGCTTTACTTGACTAGGCTTGTACACATATGAGACCTATGAACCTTGGACTCTGATACCAATTTTTTATGACCTAAAATCAGGTATGATGGCACTCATCTAACCCACCAAGGCGAGTCGGCCTAAGAGTCTAAACACTTTAAAATAAATGGCACTAAAGGAGGAAATGTAAAGTCTAATATGATATAGATAAGGATAGGAGGAATAATAGATTCTAAACCACCCAAGTCTTGGTGTCACATGTACAAGCCACTGTTTCAACAAAAATAAAAAAGGTACAAGTCTATATGTCTCAGTCCTCAAGTAGAACAAAGCATAAAGTAAATGTGTGGCGAGAGTCTGCTGAAGAAGACAAGCATCTACCTTTCACACCTCCAGAAGCTCAACCCAATAAACAAAAGTACTAAGAGCAGAAGGTGTCCTATGCTTCTATTGAGCCGAGGGTCTTTCGGAAACAGCATGATGTGGGATTTCACTGGGTTGTTGTTGTTGTTGTTGTACTAAGAGCAGAAGGTGCTAAGCTCAGATCCTACATAGATGTACATTCAAGGGGTGAGCACCAACAACACAGTACTCAGCAAAATGGAAACTAAACTCAGACAACCTAATATACATAGTTTATATCATAATTATACCAGAATATTAGATAGTCGACAAGTAGAGAGTACATATATGTTCTTACCATCATACTCAGATATACATAGGAAATCTCAATCATAATCAATCACAAGATGAAATAGATGCAAATACAATATCAAATAATCATGATGCATGTCTTTCCTATGATACACCTCTGCTGATCAACTTAGAAGAAAACCCATAGGGGCCTCACATAGACCATGTATCAATCATCATTTCTAGAAGAGACGTCGGCCATAATATCCGCCGAAAAAGACCTTATCCATTGGAAGAGACCTCAGCAAATTACCTTGACTGGTAGAAACCTCAGTCCCAATATCCAATATCTCACTCATAACATTTCTAAACCATCAAAGATAAGTATATGCACAAGTAATGAGTGAAACAGGATAAATATTCATATGTAAAGTCATTTAGTCAACGATAACACAATATGTCAATATCTCATAAATCACAACATCCAGACTATTACCCCTATCTGGATTCTATGATCACACTTCAAAATTATATAATTCAACTCAGTCAAATAAGCTAATACACCCTAATTTATTCACATAGAAAAATACAAGGTTCAACATAGTTAACAAAGGTTAGAATTCCACTTGCCTTAGCTAAAAGTCATGAACAATATGAACTCAAAGTTTTTACCCTCCGATGATACTCCAAATCACCACAATCTAATCAAATATAGACTAACAATCGCATTTTGAAGCTATTGACACTAAAATCAAGCAATTCAGGCAAAAAGGGTAAAATGGTAAAAATATTCCATATCAGAAATCAAACTCGAAATCTTATTACTTTTAGATGAAAATGTTCCTCAATTAATCTGCAATCTAATGGTGAAAACCATTTCAAAACAGGATTAAAATGAGTTCACAAACCCAATTTTTTTTGACAAAGTTTATATTCAAGAAAACCCAAAATCTCCAATTTAAAATCCAAAATTTGAAGTTAAAATCCAAAAATATTAGATGGAAATTGAAGAAAAGTATTAGAAATACATTACCCAATAGTTTCTTTACAAGAAACTTCAAAGAAATCACCTAAACTGAGCTTAGAAATGGAAACAATGGTGAAAAACACCTTAAACCTCATCTAAACCCTCTCAGATGTTGTTTAAGCGACTCACTCCTCGCTTTTGCAAAGGCTCCTAAGTGAGCTCCTTCACTTAATCGATGGGTCTCACTTAAGCGAAGGTTCTCTTAAGAAGAACCTGCACCAGCACTAGTAAAAATGAACTAAGTCACAACTCAAGCCTCCGATCGGACCCTCGAGATACTTTTGGTACCCCGTATACACAAACCTTATATGCAACTCTACTAAATTCGACGTTCAGGACTGAATAGAATCATCGGAATTCAAATTCAACACCTCCTTAACCCGAAATATATTAAGTTGCAACTAAACTAGTTTCAACACTTGAAATAGGACCTCTAAAAATTATAACAAAGCCATTTATAGAGTTAGAATCACCTCTGAAACTATTGGAACCATCCAAAATCCAATTCGAGCACTCGAACCCCAAATGTTGATCAAATTCAAACTTGGATCAAATATTAGCTCAATTTCCAACTCCGAACCTAAATTCCACGTTTCAACTCCAAATCTATCACGATCCAATTTCTCAAGTCATGATGGCACCTACTATCAACCCACCAGTAGGTAAGACTAACCCCACAGTCCAAAGCCATAGGCAACAGACCATCACAAGTGGAAGAAAAGAAAATGAATAATAATAATATTAATAACAAGAAAAGAGAATGATAACCATATAACATGATAACGCCCAAGACTTGGTTTCAGTCGGTAGTCGATCCACTAGATCAAATAAGGAAGTACAAAGTTTATACATATACAATAATAGTAATAGTAATACATACTCTCTCCGAATACCAAATAAAGACTAGTTCAAGCCAAAATAAAAGGAGAAACTCTGAATGCCAAGAGCTCACCCAAGTCTCCAAAATGAAAGAGCTTCTGTGCACGATTTCTAAGTCAGTAGTGAAAAACCGTACTATGATCTGTAGGATGCAAAAGTATAGTATGAGTACGAACATGTGGCACCCAGTAGGCATCGGCTGATTGAGAACCAAAGATAATGCAAGTATAAAGAATATGTAAGCAAAGAATATATATCACAAGTAACTAACAAGGATAATAACGATATAGGAAAGACAGAGTAGGTAAGAAACAAGCAAGGAAACCAATGACGTACCTGGTGGAGCCAGCCCAAAAATAAAACATGATGACACACTACAAAGGAGGATAACTAAGTGACAACCTACTAATAGAACAAAACACAGATATCACATAAAGGCCCAAACAACCGTATCACTAAATCCCTGCACAAAAGATAGATAAATAAGAACAAGGGCAGTAACTAACTTCAAACAAGAGACCACCTTTTATACCTTCACAAATTTGCAAATAGTAAGATAATACCTCCTAAGCCCCTCTGTGCCAAGTAAGATCACTCATAAATAGGTAAACCCGCACAATATCCCATACTACCAATTGGTACGAACAACTATGTTGATGATAGGCAATGCATATATCAATGAGAGTAATTCAATAAAATCAGTAGTACCATTTGTGCCAAGCACATTATACGAAGATATAAAAACCTACTTCCAGTATCGAATAGGAAGTAAGATCCATGCGCCTCTTTGGTATCTGCATGGGGGGCTTGGGAATACCCCTATATACCGCTTGGTTCCTATCTAGGTCTTATATCAATCTGTAACATGGGCGCATCTTTGATGCCTTGAGTCAATGTCATAAAATGAGCGCACCCTCGATGCCTCGAATTAGTATAATAAAATGAGTACATCCTCGATGCCTCCAATCTACTGAAAATAATAGTAATAAAGGTAGTACGACCATCATTCAAAAATAAATATAAAGTAGTTTGGGTTACAACCCAACTTTCTCAAATAATGCTAGAACCAATGCATGCACTGGGGTCGACTACATCCGTGAGAAAAAAATAATCCAATGCAATGCATGTCATCACCAGCACCCATGCAATACGCACAATCACCTTACCCTCTAGAGCATACAAATAAGGTTCAAAAATACCACCAACCTCTAATCAAGACCTAAAGCTCGAATCTACTCCTCTAACTCAACCACAAGGCCTAAAAGGGAACTCAACCCCAACTGGTTAACAAGAAGGAGGAAAAATAAGGAAAAAGGTGCTTAACTAGTCAATCAATACCTTCAGATCCATTTGGAAAATATCACCTCGAAATTCATAACCATAGATAGCCCCGCCAAATGGCAATAGGAAAGCATAGAGGATTCTAACTATAAATCTAGAAATGAAATCCAATAGTAATTCATAAGTCTAATCGGATGGAAAACCTCATTAATGAAGAACACTAAGTATCATAAACTCCAGCTAACAATGGAAACAACAACTAAGGTTCAAACCACAACTCAAGTCTAAGGCACAAATCAGCTAAAATAGGTTAATCAAAGCTAAACTAAGGCATAGTCCACAATCTTACCAACTAGACAGGAAATCTCATAAAGGTAAATTAGCCTAAAGTTCATACCGGGACAACAAGAACATAATTTAGAATCCAAGCCTAACCCATCACATATAATCCAAACCATAAGTAATTTATAGTAAACAATACCTCATAAAGCTCAATCAAAATAATGGAGACTATAGCCTACCTCGAAGCAGAACATGCACACTCCAAGTCCACTTTCCGATAGTTTTCTTCTTCAAAATCAACTCCAATTGCCTCCATGCTATGAAAATATCGATACATCAATATGGATATTTTGACACTAAAATCGTATGTTTTGGAGATGGACCCAAAATTGGGTCTAAAATGGTATAGTGGAACCTGCATTAGAAACCTAAAAAATGACTCCATAAAAATATTCTAAACATATTATTAAGCTTGTACCCCAAAATGGGGCACAAATCGATGCTCAAAATGTCCCAAAATCATCCCAATAATTTACAACTCCATTAAAGGCCTAACTAAGCTTTGACAGCCCTTTTGGGCAAAATATTACCTCAAACTGACAATCTCACGCTTCCCAAACCTAGCAACACTTAGCCACCACTCCTACGAACACAACACCCTTGGAATCGCCCAAAATGGAGCTCCCTAGCTCCCAAAATCGAAGAAAGAATATGGGGTTCGGGCGAAGTTCATGTCATTGGTCAAAGACCATTGAATTGCTCTCCGCGAATATGAAGGCTAAACTCCCAAGGCTCCGCAAACATAGAGGGTTAAGCCATCAGTCTCAACGAACGCGGAGGCCAATGCCTAAGGCTTCTGCAAATGCGGCCCCATGTCCTTGAATGTGGAGACCAAAATTCTTGGCTTCTGCAAACACGGCCCATGAGGCGCAAACGCGAAGACCAAAATTGGTCTGCACCAGCTGATGCACATCAACTTATTTTGGAGATATTTCCATTTCTGGCGGGGTGCTCAGAATTCTTCAAAATCCCGTGCACACAAACAAACTACGCTACCCTACAAAATTTGATGTTTTGGACTCAATAGCGCAGTCAAAATTTCATCCAAGGTCATATCGACAAAAATATGGGTCCCACACCCAAACATAATATTTGTCATTTCCACAAGAGGCTCGATATAAGTCTGGAAGCCTCAAGACACGAATGAAAGGCCGTTCTAGACCAAACTCGACATTTCAGAGGTAAGCGGGCTGAGGGAATTTCATTCTGCATGCATTTATCAAGAATGTTGACCAAAGTCAACCTTAGGCCAGATTTCAAAGACTGAAGCACAAATATCCCAAACTCATACTGGTTGCCTCGATACTTGTACCGACTATACTACTAGCCTAAGTTGGCCATTTCAGAGTTGATGAAACCATCATAATTCCATTCTGATGTCATTTTGCTGGAGTTTAGACCAAAGTCGACTATTTGAGCTCCAAGGGCTCCAAAACAGGGAAACGGGTATAAAACCCAAATGAACAGCCAGACAACTAAACTGTTAGTGCCAACAAGTCATAAATGACTTAGCGTCGCTATAGGAAAGCTCTAAATATTGAAAATATCAAAAAGGCGAAATTGACCTTGAGATTCATTATAAAATCTGGTTGTGATAACTCTGCTAGACTAATTTCCACATCCCAGAACTAATGGAATTGACGAATTTTCATTTCGAGATTCGAAACTCTAAATGACTCAAAAACTCAAAAATTGACAACTTAAGCTTTTAAAACCCAATTCTCAAACAAAGCTCAACTGTTCATAAGATTTTTAAAAACTAAATTTCAGATCCAACCAAAAGTGACTCGGAAAAACTAACTGGAGGGGTAAAATGGTTATTTTATCAAAAATGTCAAAAATGACCATCAGGGTCATTGCAGACATATTATTTTAAATCTCATATTTTAAAATTATTATTGGTCTTGCATCACATGTTTTATGCTCATCATGCTACCAAGTCTATATTATACATATTTCACTCATACTTAATACATATATTTTAGCTACATTGTATCATAATGTAGGGCTCCATAATCATCACGCTCATTCTCCTACTCGTGGCTAGCTATTGAGTACTATTTTAGTATTGGTGAGTCCTCCTGTTTCAAGGATGCAACACTTATGCTTCTCTGTATATATTTCCATGACTTTTATTCTTTATGTTTTGGTGAGCTAGAAACTTATCCTAAGCCCCGTATAATAGAAGTAGAGGCATGTTTAGACGATCTTGAGTATTTAGCTTTGATAATTCAGAAATATTGCTTTGAGTTTTCTCTTTATTAGAGATTCGATCTTGAGACTTATCTTCTGCACTATGATCTTGTCAATGTCTTTAGTTACTTTATGTATTTGATGTATGCTAAGAGGCTTGGTTGGAGTCCCTCAGAATTCTAATTATCATGTCTAATCTAGGTCCTAGCTTGGGTCGTGACAACAAACCCACAAAACTCATCAAGAGTATTAACCTAAAAATATTGTGTACCCAAATAATATTCATTCTATTCTATGTTTCACTACTAGGGTTAACTAAGATAAGAAAGGATATAAATACCCTTAATTACATGTACATCATACTATGATCAAACGGATCCTAAAATATAATGTTAATATCTTGTTATTGGTTCTTTGGTCTCCATACTCCATTGAAACACTCTAAACTCTTGATATTAAGAGGAAGTCCTTCCATACAATGAGTCATTACAAAATTTGCATTACTCTCCCCTTCTTGAAAAGAATCCGACCTTGAATTCCAACCTTGCAAAACATAGAAGGGAATTAGTATCAAAATAAAAAAATTAGCTTCCAAACAAGTTACATACCACTTCCAAAAATGGACACTTTTATGATATAGCCAAGGCTCATAAAATTCTATAAAAATTAACTTTTCAAGCATTATATCAAGAACTTGACTCGAAAGTATACCACAATCATAAAATAGTTTAAAGAAACTAATAGTTTTAAATATTAGAACATTCAAGTGTAAACTAGTTTCTTCAACAATTTGGACCAAGTAGTTCCTTAATTCACAATTTAATTGTACTCTTCTAATCACAAAATTAAAAGAACTAACAATCATTCACAACACTTAAACACAAGTACACATTTTTGGTATGAAACACAAATATCCATCTCAAAACTTTGAATTTCTCACTTAATAACTCACAACATGAACCAAATAGCAACATTAAATAATTTTCACTAATCGCAACAATACTGCTACTATAAAGGTCAAAGGCATAGAAATTTACCTTCATCACTTTGGAAAGCCCAAAATATAAGCACTATCCATTTAAACAAGTTATTCTTGGATTTAGAAGACAAGGGTACCTCAAACGTTTTTGTAATCCAAGAAGACGCTTCCAAGTATCTTACGTCTTTGTAGATTCTCTCTTGATGTTGTTTCAAAATTAAATCAGGAAGGTTAATAAAATCATCAAAACAAGGATTATTATATTTATACACAGATATTTGGCAATACTTCAAATGGATCATATTTACATTTCTTCCGAGAAGCATGCAAAAAATCTACCCAGAGCATATCCTCAAAAGAAAAAGTAAAGTTAGTGAATAATATCATCAAAAGAAAAAGTAGAATAAGTGAATAAATTAACACACAAACTAGTATCTATCAATTTACCACTACTTTCTTTGGTGCCTCCCTCATCTTTTAAAGGACATTCTTTAGCTTTAGAGGACTTTTCAACATAAAATGTGCTTTCAACAAATATTTTGGGTGCTAGCTTGCTAACATCCAAACAACTAGCACCCTCAAGTAAGCCACAAGTATCATTTGCACAAGGCACGCACTATTTAAATTTTCAATGATCACTTTCATCTAGTGCACACAAGTCAACAAGGAATGAATCATTCAAGTGGACTTTTTCAATAGTGTTTACACATTTAAACTCAATTTTTAAATTATGTTCAATCTGAATCAAACAGTCAAGTTTAGAACAACTTAAAGAATGACTCGCATTATCAACATAAAGATCACTTTTCAAACTTTCTTAAATATTTTCATTAAATAAAGTATTGTCAAATATTTTAAAATTTTGACACTTCTTAGGATCAAAAAGGTTACCGTAACACTCTCCATGATCCATTGCAATAGTACTACCACAAAGTGTACTCATGCCTTTACAAGATAAAGAGTTGTTAGAATTAAATTCACCTGCAGAAAGACATTCATTATCAATCACATTTTTAGTTTTTCTAGTAGCTAAAGAAGAAAGAAATTCATCTTTATCACAACAATTCAATGAAACACTATTTTTTTAAATATATTTGACATAGCACTAGCTTGAAATCTTTTGAGCTCACAATCAATAACGGTTTTAGCTCCACAATCATATTTAACTAGTGCATGTCCATCATCCATTTGCATACTAACACAAAGTAAAAAATCATCGTCCTTATCAAAAGATGTTTGAATATTCACACTCAAATCACTATCAAGTTCATTTGAAGTAATTAGATAGTTTGAGTCAACCTTTTTACCTTGATGAGCACTTAAAGAACCTTCCTTACCTTGATTTTTTAAAATTAAACTCACTTGCTTACTTGAAGAAGTAATCTCATCTTTACTAGCTTATTTCAGTTCTTGAATTTGTTTACATGTTAAGTTTTTTTTAGTGCTCTTCTTTAAGAATACCTACGAAAGAAGTGAAAACACTAGAATAACAAGAATCCAAAAGGTTAGAGTTAGAATAAGAAAATCTCTTACTCACACTCTCTTATTTTTCTATTATCTCATGTACTTTTATCTCACTTGCCTGACACTTCTTCCTTTCTTATAGAGACACCATACTCTCATTTTTCAACCAATCTTTTCTTTTGTTCTTGTAACCACTCCCTCACTTCATTTATAATATCCTTTCCTTTTTTATCTTTTGAGTGGTGAATATTCACTTCCTTACTCCTCTCTTTATTTTTTCTCTCATTCATTTCATTAGGATTGGAATAGGATTCAAGGATCCCATTTAAGTCATTGGGATGACTATTCACTTCAACCTTCAACTTGACATCACTACAACTTTTAATGACTCTACTTGAATTATTGAATTGACTTTGTACATCAAATTTAAGTTAGTTGTCTCCACTTCCACTTTTTTGACTTTCTCATTTATTGTTGAAGATATTTTAATGGACATAGGAGTTATGACATACTTTCATTCCATCCAATCTACAACAAAAAATGTGCCCAAATTTTTATCAAACCAAAAAATTATTATGTTTGATCCAAGATCCCCTAAATACACCAAACAAGTAGACAAAAGATAAACATCACACAAAATTCCCTCTTGATAGCTCCAATGGTAAACAATGATGTTCACATCCTTGTCAACCAACCTTCCACCAAATTTATATGGTGAACGTTTTGTATGACAAGGTATCTCCAATTGCTCAATCAAAGAAGGATCAATGAAGTTTCTATAACACAATTTATCTACACCTAAGGTGCAATCAAAAGTGCAAGCACTCTCATATTCATCAACAATGACTTCAAATATAGCCAAGCTTTTATTAGGCTCATGCTCTCTTTTTCTTGTAGAAGCACTACTATAATTATCATACAATACTTTACAATAATCTTTACAAGAAGTAGAGTCACCCAAACCCCCCTTGTAACTTTTTGAACCTATGTAAGACATAATTAAGATAATAAAAGTGGTTAGTAAGATAATGGACCTCACAAGTCACTTTTTCGCGTGTATAACTCAAATATTGCACTCAATTTTTTTTTCCACTCGTGTATACACTCAAAGGCCATAAACTTTTAGGACCACACTCAAATGATCTCACCACTTCAGGGTATCTCTTAATCTCTACACAGTTCTACAATCTCAAATAAGCTCAAATCAAGCCTTCATGTATCAGTTAAGAATGGAGTTTATGTCATTAACAAAGAAGGACAAAACATACTAAAGAACTAGAAATGAAATAAACACACGGTGAAACTAAATGAAAAAAGAAATAAATTGACACGAACAAGAACTAGTTTAACATTAAGTATGAACTAATACTCAAAGTATATTAGCTAGAGGTAACAACAAAAGTAGAAAAAATAAACTGAAATGCTATATTGTTGATAAAGTGGTCAATTTAGTAATTTTAGCTATTCTTGAAATTTCCAGATTCATCTTCTTCTCCAAGAAGAGGCTCATTTTTTTAACCAATCTCATTCAATACTCAATCAAATGAACTCAAATTTGAGATATTACTTCTCCAATACTACGTCAACAAGTTTTGACATCAATTTCTTCAAACAAACACCAAATTAACAAAACTCATTTTCAAGTTTCTTCTTCAAAGTTTCAAATACTAACAATGGCTTCTCAATTTTTATTTTTTAAGCCATATATTATTTGATTTTTAGCTAGGACATAATAATATGTATTTCAAACAACAATATCAAAAAACTCTCAAATTACATGAACTAAATTTAGTCTTTTTGTTTGCAGATTTTGTTTTCCAAATTTCAGAAGATAAATAATTCAAGGATATTCTTTAGCCTTGCTCTGATACTAAATGATGCATGCACACCAAGCCAAGATAAAGATTTCAAGAGCTTTGTATCAAGTCAACACTTTGGAGGCTTGAAGAGAATTTGGAGTGAATTCTTGAAGCTTGAAAATATGCTAAAGTTGAAGTACAAGGAAGAAAGAAGAAAAGGGCTATGTGTACAAAGAGGCTATTATAAAATACAAGCTATGTGTACAAAGAGACTATTCTTAAACACAAGCTCTCATACTTAAGAACATCCTTATTTCATTAAGGATATGTATGTAATAGTTATCTTATACTATAACTAGTGGAGAATAACTCATTTAGCCATAGACTATTTTTTGATATGATGAATTTCTCATGAATTGAGTGCAACTCTTGAAAGAGTTTGAGGTTGAGGCCATAGTTGTTAGACATTGTTTGATGGGATTTCTTTCATAAGAATATTTCCTCTCAAGGGTGTCTCTATAGTTGAGGTGCTCTTTGGATTTCATAATTGGTGGTTTTAGCTTTGATAGTTATAGTTGCCAATTATTCTCCATCTTGTGTCTAATTTCTATATTTATTTCCTTGTTCTTATATTTTGGGGTTTCTGTTCTATATTCGCATTTCAATCTTGTATCACCCCTCAAATTTAAAAGGTTAATTGGAAAGGAATTGTATTTTAACAAAATATAGATCCTAGGCATAAGTTTACTTTGTAACTAGCTAGCTGGAGTAGATTGGCTTGGAAATACTATTAAAGTTCCATGTCTCTATGGATTGTGTCTCTTGCAATGCAGTTGTTGAATCATTTGATCACCTATTTTTTGACTAACATGTTACTAAATAACTATGGAACAAGTTGATGATATGTATGGAGTTTTAGAGGCTATTATGAGTTGGATGATAGAACTGAACTGGCTAATAAATGGGCAAAGAAGAGGACTGATAGAGGAGCAATTATAAGTTATGTCTTGCTATAATTGTCTCACGTAGGGAAAGAAATGGAATCTTATTCAAGGCTATTTTCTACTAGTGTGATAGAATATGCATAGAAGTTGCCATTCATATGTACATTAGAAGAAGGGACTACCAAAGTGGAGAACTATATTGCAGACAATGAACCAGATACCTTGATGTTGTAGATTGAATGTTTTGAGCTTCTTTTCCAATCTACAATTCTAGTTGATAGCAGTTGATTTGTAGTCATTTGGTTTTTAGCTGATTATTGTACTTATTGGATTTTAAAAGGCGTGAATATAAAATGAAGGGTTGTGACTTTTCTCAAAGAATTGTAATTTTTGTGAAGAGTTGTGACTTTTTCAAAGTGTTGTGACTTTTTCGTAAGATCGTGACTTTTTCAATGAGTTGTGACTTTTTTGAAATATTTGATTTTTTCAAAGAGTTGTGACATTTCCAACAAGGCATAATAGACACATGTTCATACAACCCTTTGTTCTCTACAAATAGGGGGGTTTTCTCTCATTTCTCATATCAAATTTTCTTCTTCGTCTACAAATATTTTCTTAGAAACAAAGTAGAGTCTTTGTGTGATATAATAGATGATTTTTTTGAGTTTATTGAAGTTACTGAAGTTTGAGGTACCGCTACTTCTTTAAGATGTATATCCATTTTATTCTAGGAGAAAATAATCCACAACCTCGAGAATAGTGAGGGGATTAAATTCTATAAGGATACACAGTGAATTTTGTGGTTGTTTAATACATTTACTATTTTCTGTTTTCCAATTTACTTTGTTCCTCTGATACTCTATTTGAACACAGTGCCCATCAAGCTTAAGAAATTTAATTTTTTCCTCTTCTGTGTTCATCTATTTTTCTGAGTTTGGGGACTAAAAATCTTTTGTCTTTTATCCTCTAATTCAGTATTCAATTCAAAGAATATAAAAATTCCATTGAATAGTAAATATGTTTCAGAAAAGAAAAGATTATTTGGTTTGAAGAATTAAAATCTTCACTAATTGATAAATATGTTCGAGAAAAAAAAAGTTTATTTGGTTCGAAGAAATAAAATCTTCATCAATTGATAATTTTTTAATTGTTAATAGACATAAAAGGAATAAAAAGTAATCGTATGGTTGGCACTACTAGTAATGAAGCCCCCTCAAGTTGTTCTACACCAGTACTGGCTCCGACAAAAAAGCCCAGAAAATTCAATGGAGTAGACTTTAAGTGCTGGCAAGAAAAAATATTTTTCTACTTGACTACATCGAGTCTATAGAGGTTTATTAAAGTAGATGTTCAAGTTATGTCAAAATCAACTCTGAATAATGAACGTTTCCTAATGATAGAGTCCTGGATGCACTCTAATTTGTTTTGCAAAAACTATATACTAAGTGGGTTGTAGGATGATCTATACAGTATGTACAACAATATAAAGACGTTCAAAAAACTGTGGGATGCTTTAGAGAAAAAGTACAAAACAAAAGATGCCGGGTTGAGAAAGTTTAGTATTTCTAAGATGGCGGATTCAAGATAGTGGATATCGAATTTGTTGTTACCCAGGTTCAGAAACTGCAAGTGATTATTTATGATCTCCTTATTACTGAAGATATATACCTAAATAATAGTATTTTTTGTCAATAAACTTTGAACTACTACCATACCAATAATCTAATACACCTAAAGAGCATCTATAACTCAGACACCTAACTTAGGTTCCAAGAGTGATAGACCTCCAATATACTAATTATAGATTTGCTAAATTAAATCTCTACTCTTCCTCTCCCTTTTTGATTCCCTTAGCATACCTATCCTCTCCTTAATTACATGCTTTACTTGTTGAATTACTGTCATGATCGAAAAATCATTGGTCATGACTAATAGGTAAGTTGAACCCATAGTTCAGAATCAGAATCAATGGGCTATCGCACAGAAGAATAGATTTTGGAACACAAAGGTTAATAATCAGAACAAAAGAAAAAGAGAGAATCAAACATACATAATATATTCCCAAAACCTGATATCAGTCAATAATCGAGCTACTAATTTAAAATAGGAGTACAAAGTAAATATAAATATACAAGATTGTGTCCAAATACAAAGTAAAGACTAATCTAGCCAAAAATAGAAGGAGAGGAACAACTCTACAAGCCAGGAGCTCACCCCAAGCCTCTGATCCGCAACTACTTCTCACGAAGCACACGTCAATGGTGAGAAGTCGTACTATGATCTACAGGGTGCAGAAGTACAGTATGAATACCAAGCAAATAGTGCTTAGTAGGCATAAGCCGACTAAGCTCCAAAGATACCACAAGAAAAAATAGCAGGTGAATAAGGAGCATATACAACAAGCAACTAAGAAGAGATAATCCGCAATAAACAGAAACAAAGAAATAGGATAAAGAAGCAAGTAACTGAAATAAAAGAACGTACCTATTGTCGCTATCCCAACAACCTAATCACTACAAGAGTCTACTATGGAAGTCAACTAATTGAAAATATACCAATGGTAACCACCACTACACATCATAACAGCTAAAAGGCCAGTTCAATTCAGTCAAATAATCAGCTATCAAACTGACATAATAAACATAATTATAATCACATTATAGCATAATTAGACCCCCATAAGCCAGAAGGTACAGAACAACAAGCATAACCCAACCAGCCCCACATATGATCAGCAAGTGCAAACAATAACCAATTATACTGGTGATAGGTGACGCATATGAATACAAGTTATGCAATAAAAATCCATAATGCCATCAGTAACATGTGCCAATGTAAAAAGTATATATACCTACCTCCTAACTCAGACATATTAGGAAGGACCCATGGAGCCTGCTCCTCTTGCTCAGTCGGTCACACAGACGAAAACACCTATAAGGGACTCGGGAAGCCCGTATATATCTGTCTAGTCCTGATTCAGGAATTTCACAATCGATCCTCTTGGATTTATTCCATCGTGGTACCGACTATATATATATATATATATATATATATATATATATATATATATATTAGTATAGAAAGGATCAGCGATTCCCCTGACTGATTATGTAAAAAGTGAGCACATGCTTGATGCCTCTTTTATCTCAAAAGTTCATTTATCAAAGTGGTGAAGGTGGTATGACTCCCATTAAAACTAGTTTATGAGTAAAAGTGTGAAACCATACTTTCTCAAAATAATGGTATTGAAACTAAATTTATTTGCTGGGATCGTACCACAAAACACGTGGAATTCAATACCAATATAATACAGGTCATCACCAGTATCCAATTAATAGTATTTAAACAGCCTAAAGTACATAACTAGATTACCTCACTCCAGAGATTAGAATACTAACCTGGAATCCAATTGTCCTCCGCAAGGCCTCGGGTCCAATAACAAGGCAATATCACAATATGATCATCAAAATTTAGGGAAAAGGAAATTATGAAGAACCACACAATTGAAGGAGTAACCCAAGGATCTCAACCTATAACCATAATAAGAAACTAAAGTTTAATAGACTAATCTGAGATAGGGATCAACAAAACTCATTTATGGCACCTAGATCACCACATTATCCTAAGGCCCTACAAATTAACTCCGACGAGGCTAACAATCTAAATTAAGCCATAAGTAAGGAAGTACTAGCATAAGATAAGGATTCTGCAATCAAATACTAGCCTGAGGCTCCTATGAAAATCAAGAAAATAGGAATAAGGAAGAAATCCAAAACCTGCCACATACACTCCTAACTCATATGCAATTTATACTAAGTAATATCTCATGGAGAATAATCTAAAGGAAAGTAGATCATAGCCTACCTCAAAGCCGAACAACAAGCTCGGACCATTCACGAGCTGCCCGTCTCTTGCTTACATCTTTTGAATGCCATAATACTATCAATATCATCAAGTACACGTTGCTATGAGAAGAATAATATCCATATTGCCATAATTTCACTCGGGCCTAAAATTGTGTCAAAAATAGGCTTGTGGGACCTGTTAATTCCAAAATAGAACCCATCCCTAGTTCCTTAATAGTTCAAGGAACTTGTGCTCAAATTTTGAGCACAATCAGGGTACAAATAGGGTCCCAAATCAGCCCCTTAAATTAAGGTTCAAGAACAATAATTAAAAATGAATTAACAGAGGAATTCAATGGAAACTTACAAGAACAATGGAATATTATCGACCCTTAGGATTCTCCCAAGAAATCCCTATTTAAATCCTTCCATGCACACTGATTCCCTCACAAAAACAAGCTCTTAATGTCTTTTAATGGAGGTAAATGTAATGAACAAAGAGTTGAAAAACGGACTTATAGCTATCAGAGGACCCTTCTCTGTGAAAACGGGACCTAGTCCACAAATGCAGAGCTCAACCTTGACCAGCTTCCAAGTGACCCTTCTCTATAAATGTGGAACCTAGTCCAAAAACATGGAAGTCAACATGATCCTTCTCCGCGAATGCAGGAGCTAGGTCTACTAACGGGCAAGATATTCCTTCCTTGTGAACGCGGGACTTGGTCTGTGAAATTTGATGGTGACCCTTGACCAGCCTTCACGAATGTGGAACCTAGTCCATGAATGCATTGTATAAATCAAGATGCACTAACAAGGGCTACATCAGCTTAACATTTAGGGTTGAAAATACTCCAACGGGTTTCTCATGATATGTTCGAAACGCCATACATCCAAACCTACCCAAAAATTTCTACATATCAAACTCAATGGATATGTAGAAACTTGTCATGATCTGATTTCTCAAGACATGATGACACATACTATCATCCACTAGTAGGTAAGCCTAACCCAAAAGTACGGATCCATAGGAAATAGATCATCACAAGCAGAAGAAGAGAAACGAATAATAATAAGAAAAAGAAGAAGAAAAGAAGAAGAATAACAATACAACAAGATAACCCTAAGACCTGGTATCAATCGGTAGTCGAGCTATTAAACTAAATAAGTAAGTATAAGGTTTATACATATACAATGATAATGATAATTAAACAGACTGTATCTGAATACCAAAAAAAGACTAGTCAAGCCAAAATAGAAGGAGAGAGGGAACTCCGAACGCCGAGAGATCTCAATCAAGTCTCCAAAATCCAAGAGCTGCTAAGTACGATATCCAAATCAGTATTGAAAACCCATACTATAATCTACAGGGTGCAGAAGTGTAGTATGAGTACCAACAAGTGGCACTCAGTAGGCATCGGCCGACTGAGCTCCAAAGATAAAGTAAGTATAAAGAACATGTAAGAAAGGAGTATATATCACAAGTAACTAACAAAAAATAATATGGAATCCTACAATAAGAACATCTGATATAAGGAAGGAAGAAGATAGGAAACAAACTATGAAGGAGGATACTAAGAGACAACCTACTAAAAGAAGTAAACAAAGATATCACATAAAGGCCCAAAGGATCATATCAACTAAATCCTTGCACAAAAAAATTAGATAAATAAGAACAAGGGCAGTAACTACCTTCAAACAAGAGACCACCCTTTATACCGTCACAAGTTCGTAAGTAGTCAGATAATACCTCCCAAGCCCGTGTGTGCCCAGGAAGTTCACTCAAAAATAGGTAAACCCACATGGCATCCCATACTAGTGACAGGTACAAACAGCTATGTTGGTGATATGCAATGCATCTATGAATGAAAGTCATGCAGAAAAACCAATAGTACCATCAATGCCAAGTGCCTCATACCAAAATATATATACACCTACTCCAGTCCCGGCTAGGAAGTAGGATCCATGCGCCTCTTTGGGATTGCCATAGGGGCTCAGAAATGTCCCTATATCCTCGATGCCTCAAATCAATATCATAAAGTGAGCGCATCCCCAATGCCTCCAATCCTCTGTACATAGTAGTAATAAAGGTAGTACGACCCTATTTCAAAAAATTAGTATAAAATAGTTTGGGTTACAACCCAGCTTTCTCAAATCAATGGCAACAACCAATGCATGCATGAGGTCGACTACATCCATGAGGAAACAATGATCCAAATGCAATGCATGCCATCACCAGCACCCAAACAACATGCACAATCATATACAATAATGATAAAACAAGCACCTTACCCTCTAGAGCATGGAAACTAGGCTAATAAATGCGACCGACCTCCAATCAAGGCCTAAAGCTCAAATCTACTCTTCTAACTCAATCACAAGGACCAAAAGGGACCTCAACCCTAACTTGGTATCAAGGAGAAGGAAATGAGGAAATAGGATCTCAGCTAGTCAATCAATACCTCTATACCCAACTGGGATTTCAACATCAAAAATACAAACACAGCTAGCCCCGCCAAACTGTAAAAAAACATAGAGAATTCTAGCTCTAAATCAAGAAATGGGATTCAATAGTAATTCACAAGCCTAACTAGGTGAAAACTACTACACCAAGGCTCCATAGTAGGTGCTACAATAGAGAAGGGCATTAAGTCTTAAAAAGTCCCGCTAATAATGGCTACATCAACTAAGGATCAACCCAAATTCAATTATAAGACACAACTATGCCAATCATCATGAACATCAATCAAGTCACCTAACATAAGCTAATCAAGGCTAACTAAGGCATAATTAATAATCTTACCTACCAGACTGAAAGTCTCATAAAGGCAACCTATTCTAAGGCTCACATTGGGAAAAACAACTAAGAGATGATGGAATAAAGCCTAACCCATCACATATAATCCAAACCAAGAGTAATTTATATTTTTCACTACCTCGTAAAGCTCAATCAAATGAAAGGATATTGTAGCCTACCTCGAAGCCAAATAAGCTTGCTCTAAGTCCACAGTCTAGTAGCTTTTCGCACCAAAAATGATTCCAAATGCCTCCACGCTATCAAAATATTGATCACCTCCTCAATACAAATATTTTTGACACTAAAATTGTATTTTTCAGAGGTGGACCCAAAATTAGGTCTAAAATAGAATTGTGGGACCCACGATAGAAATCCTAAAAATGACTCGTGAAAAGGTTATAAATGCATTAATGAGCTTGTACCCCAAAATGGGGCACAAATCGATGCTCAAAATGATCTAAATCGTCACAACAATTAAAATTACCATTAAAGCTTAAATTTAAGCTAGGAAAGCCTCTTTGGGGTGGAAATTACCTTAGACCGATACCTTGCACGTTCCCCAAATCTACCAACACGTATCCATTACTCCCACGAACCCAATGCACTTGGAAATGGCTTTAGGGTTGGTTCACGTCACATATCTTAATTATAAGACCAGTGAATTGCTCTCCGTGAACGCAAAGAAAAAGGTCCACGAATGCAAAGGCTGAGCTCTCAAAGCTCCATAAATGCGCCAGATGCCCTGCGAACACGGAGGCTAATGCCTTAGGCCTTTGCGAATGTGGCACCATGTCCGCAAATGTGGATAGCAAGGCCCCAAGCTTCTGCGAACGTGGTCCCAGGCGCGAACACGAGGGAAAAATGAGCCTACTGAACATCAGATTTTAGCAAAGTCTAAATTGTGGTCGGGATTTATTCGAAATCCCGTACACTCAAATAGACTATACTACCCCACCAAATTTGACTTTTCGTACTCAATGGCATATTCGAATCTTCCAACAGAGGTTGTTTTAATGAAAAGTGGATCCCACACATAACCACCAAATTAAACTAAATTCACAAAAGGGCTCGAAATGAGAGGAAAGGCTCGGAAGACCAATGAAACATTTTTCTAGATCAAACTCGACATTCCAGAGCTAACCGCACTGCTGGAATTTCAATCTGAGCTATTTACCAAGAATGTTGACCAAGGTCAACTTTAGGCTAAATTTTAAAGACTAAAGCGCCAAGTGGCTCCAAACTCACATCTATTGCATCGATGCTCGTATCGACCATGCTACTAGCCTAATTTGGCCATTCCATAGCTGATAGAACCATCAGATTTCTATTTATGAGGTTGTTTTGCTGGAGTTTTAATCAAAGTCAACCATTCAAACTCCAAGAGCTCCAAAATAGAAAAATAGGCATAAAACCCAAATGAACAACCAGGCGATCGAACTGTTAGTGCCAGCAAGTCTTAAATAACTTGAGGTCACTACAGGAAAGCTCTAAATGCTAAAAAGATCGAAAAGGATGAAAATGACCTGGAGAGTCATTACAACATCCACTAATAAAAGAACTTTCGTCTTCTAAAGTCAAAGGATAGAAAGGAACCCAAGGGCACAAAAATATTAGAAATCTAGGCCCACAAGCTCCGCCAAACCTACAGGTACCTTCTCGGGTTGGGAAACATAAACCTAGAGCAAAAATCACGCAGATTTTTTAGAATTAGGAAATAAACAAACAATAGAAGATTCCAAATAAATCCCAAGTTGAACTATTTGCTTTATACTCCACACTTAAGACTTTTTAGTCATCATGGGCATCCTACCTATCCTAAACCACAATAATAGTTCTCAGCACCGTCTGAACACTGTCCAACTAACCACTATGGACATGCAAGCACTACCTGTACATCAAAGAGCAGCAAGAACTTAAAATAAGCAAGTTAGCCTAGGGAACAAGCCCAAAGTTCCAACTGGATGACTCTCAAAACCAATAACTTTAGTTTGAAGTCTATCTTTTAAAATTGAAAAGGCTACTTCAAGGGGCAACCAAACCCATGGGTAGAATTATCGCATTGAGACAAACTCTAATGTCACTCTACTGATAATGGAACTTCTAGAAAACTGAACCAATATGAGAATCTAACCCCAAAAGCAATCGAAACTAAAGTGATGAGTCCATATACCACTCCACGAGTGTAAATCTAAGTAACCCACCAATCCAGGGGAAATATCAACCTAATTAGCAAATTATTAGCATATTAATCCTGCCAAAAGTGACCCAATGGAACCAAACCATCACAGCAAATACCATAAGTTGACTCACTAGTGCAAGTCTGAGCTAACCACTCAAACTCAAGAAAAGTTAAGATGGCAAGTAGCGATTAAGTAGATCAACCCACCAAAAGAGACTCAAATGAAGCTGAACCATGGCAAGGTACACCACCAGAAACACTGCTAGCTAATCACAATGACATACGCGAACCTCACGCCCTTAATAAGAAACCAAGAGATGATCCTACGAATTACTTTGACTCCATCCTGACTTTGAGCTTTCTAAGAGAAATTTAATTCGCCCATGGAATCCAAAGACTGAATTAGTCAAAGCACACCACCATAGAAGACCCAATTTAATAATCTGACTCTCTTGAACCATCAATGCACCCGCTGTAGTTTACCGATAGAACCAAGGCACAACACAAAATCACTAAAACTGAAGGTAGCCCTGATTGTATGGTAAAACAAGCCTGTGACTGAAATTTTTGAGATGTATTGACTAACCACCTAAAAGTCCATAAGTCACAAGATCTCACCAAGGCAATTATGATAAATCAAGACTCATCAATATGAATGATCTCTCTCTACAATCATCCCTTCCCATTATTTTTTGGTTGGTCACAATCATAAGAAGACCACCATTTCCATGAATCAGATAGAACTCTTTTACATGACGTTTCAAGCTAAAAAATCACCATACTTAGAATGAACAAGGAAAAAATGCATTTTCAGCCTTCCCAACTCAACATTGACATCTGACACCATAATACACAACTAGTTAAATCGATAACTTAACCATCAAACTTACCATGAAAAGACAACTCAACTAAATTTGAAGGGCAAACCTTAACTTCACCACCTTAGGAACTAAGAACACGAATCGAACAAAGAAAGAATCATGAACGAGATCTGTAGTAGACCACAAAGGCCACAACTACTAACATACCCTTCTCTCGACAATAACCTCACACCCGTTAAGCACCTTAAGAGGGGGCAAACTAGTAAGGGGAAAGGATCAACCCAACAAAACTCAAGAAGGGATAAATGCTACTTCTATTGTGCAAGGTAGCATCACTAGGATGATGCCTATCTCAGGGAAGGATGCTACCTCTGATGTACTGACGGCGGGATCTTCTATCTCCACCTTTATATGTATCCATACATACATGCTCCATAGACCTCACCTAATTGACCACCTAGGGCAAATTGGACCCAATAGCAATCAAATATTGTGATGCTAGGCAGAGCGTCAAAATTATTCCCTCAATAAATCACTGAGTTATGTCTCGATCCATAGGGAATAGTGTAGGAGCAAGCCCTGTCCATTCTAAAAACTTCATCACATACCTAGAGACCAATGAAGAACCCTGTTGAGATCCTACAAGTCCAAACCTAGGTTGCGAACTACTTGGAGCACCCAAAACTACTCTTGCATGTGGTGTAGGGCTATCGAGATGCTGAATCCCCAATGCTTGACCTAAAGGAGCCGAGGTGGTCACAGATATTGTCGATGCTTGGGCAGTATGTGCTGATGCTTTGACCATGCCCGTCTAAAAGTTTGTACTGTCCATCTAAGGAGGAATGAATTTCAAAAAAGTATTTAGAGTTTGATCAAAGAAGTTTCACACAATAAGAAATCAAGAATAGATTTCCCTAAAATGTATACAGCCTTCCGAAGATAGGATATGGACGTCTCTACACCAATCCGCATGATTTTACTAGGCACTTGCTCTTATACCGACGATACCAGCAAACCTAAGCACTGATACCACTTTGTCAGGACTCGATTTCTCAAGTCATGATGGCACCTACTATCATCCACCAATAGATAAGCCTAACCTCAAAGTCCGAAATTATAGGCAATGGACCATCACAAGTAAAAGAAGAGAAATAAATAAATAATAATAATAAGAATAATAATAATAAGAATAATAATAATAATAATAATAATAATAATAATAATAATAATAATAATAATAATAATAATAATAAGAAGAAGAAGAAGAAGAAGAAGAAGAAGAAGAAGAAGAAACCTAACCTCAAAGTCCGAAATTATAAGCAACGGACCATCACAAGTGAAAGAAAAGAAATAAATAAATAATAATAATAATAATAATAATAATAAAAATAATAATAATAATAATAATAATAATAATAATAATAATAATAATAATAATAATAATAATAATAATAATAATAATAATAATAATAAGAAGAAGAAGAAGAAGAAGAAGAAGAAGAAGAAGAAGAAGAAGAAGAAGAAGAAGAAGAAGAAGAAGAAGAAGAAGAAGAAGAATCAGAATAATAATAATAATAATAAGAAGAAGAAGAAGAAGAAGAAGAAGAAGAATAAGAAGAATAATAATAATAATAATAATAATAATAATAATAATAATAATAATAATATGAAGAAGAAGAAGAAGAAGAATAAGAATAATAATAATAATAATAATAATAATAATAATAATAATAATAATAATAATAATAATAATAATAATAAGAAGAAGAAGAAGAAGAAGAAGAAGAAGAAGAAGAATAGTAATAAGAATAATAATATTAATAGTAATAAGAATAATAATATTAATAGTAATAAGAATAGTAATAAGAATAATAATAATAATAATAGTAATAAGAATAATAATATTAATAGTAATAATAATATTAATAGTAATAATAATATTAATAGTAATAATAATATTAATAATAGTAATAAGAATAATAGTAATAATAGTAATAAGAATAATATTAATAATAGTAATAAGAATAATAATAATAATAATAGTAATAATAATAAGAATAAGAATAATAATAACAACAATAATAGCAATAATAATAACAATAATAATAATAACAATAATAATAATAATAATAATAATAATAATAATAATAATAATAATAGTAATAATAATAATAATAGCAATAATAATAATAATAATAATAATTACTTTATTATTTCTGTTATAATTACTTTTCTTTTATAAAAAGAATAGTCTCCCCTTCCATACCACCCTTACGCCTTAGAGTAGAAAACGAACTAAGGCTGTGCTGAGTTATGTTGAAGGAACGTCAGAGAAGTTACCTGTTTTCAGGTTGGGATTGCAATATCCAGTAAAAGTCTCGACGGATACCCGGTGTAATTTTGGTCAAAACGGGACAGGTATGGAAGTGTGTTGGACCCTTATCTTTTTATTCAAGTTAAGATATTATGCTATTATAATATTTTATTGCTCTAGAAAATTACTCTAATTTAAAAAATTATGTTAATTTTAGACATAACATATTCCTCTTCAGAAGGCTTAATTTTACTTGTTAAACAAGATGATAATATTATTAGATATGAAAATATACCTACCCAGATACTTGACTTATCGAACCAGCGATTTTTTGAACCCCCTCTCCTTGTTGGTATCAGAGCTATGATAGATGTTAAAGACGTGGAAGTAAATATTACACAAAATATGTCAACTTTAAATATAAAGATTAGACAAGAAAGTAGTGAAGATAAATTTGATAGAATAACTGACTCACTAAGGGCGATGAAAATTTTAATAATATAGATATAGAATGAAAATGCATCCTACTTTTGCAGATATAAAAATAGATAATAATTATTTATGGAAGTTTAGAAAACACTTAAAAGATACCCAAAAAGGTAAAGAAAAATGCAAAAGATTGTTATGTTTAATGTTAAAAGATAACAATGAAGAAACAAAAGATTTTATTATTAGGACAAAACAAATTTTAGAAGATTACTACGATGTCATAAAAGGACTAACGGATAATATAAAACTTATTAAAATTGAGATTGAAACTCATCCTTCAAGTATAGGATAATGAAACGACAACCCTCCTTCGCAGAGATAAGGTTAGATAACCGATTATATTAGACATCTCAAAGAAATTTAAAAAATGCTAGGATAAAAGACGAGGCTCTTAAAAGATATTCTCAAAGATTAGATCCTACCATGCCCGAACAGATAAAGAGAGTATAAGAAAAAATACTTGCTAATAATGAAGATATAATAAATGAAAAATATAATATAAATTTACTAAGAAACTATTATTTCAAAAGTCAGATAGCTAGTCTAGGATAAAATGGAAAATAAATCTAATTATAAATTACTTAATGAAGAAGATCCTCTAAAAATAGAACAAGATTTATACGAAATACAAAAAACGATAATTTATTTTGAAAATTTAATAGTTAAAGAAATTCAAACTTTGAAGGATATAGTAAATCAAAAAGAAATAAATGTTGATAAAGAACCTATAAATAAAATCTTAGATATTATAGGATCCCATATTTCGAAAATAAAAATACCAGAAGGATATGGTGGAAATAATCTAAAATGGTAAGCTCCGATTCAGAAAATTCTGAAATAGATAGCCTTATAATAAATATAAAAGGAACCCAGTTAAAAAATGAAGGCGATATGATTAATTTAAAAATGGATATCGTCAAACCAGAAGAAGTAGATTTTAATCCTAATATTACTGAGCTCCCTACGCAGGCTGAAACCAGTCGAACAAGTTTTAATAAACCCACTAGGGCTTATGCAGCAGGTATAAATGCTGCATTAAGAACAAAAGATAGTCACACACCCGTAAGATCAATGAAAACTGAAGCGATTAATCTGTTTGGAATATATCTAGATTTAGATTGTATTAATAATACTGAGGAAGCTATAGATAAATGGAAAACTTCTTTAAGGATAGCAGTAACAGTAAACAAAATGGATTATGACACCACTAAACATTTTATAGAACGAAGTCTATTAAATAGTGTGTTAAGATTTTGGCAAAACTTAAATGATGCCACTCGAAATCATATTTTTGGTGCCGATGATAATATTGCTAATTTAATTACAAGAGCTACTGAAGCTATAAGATTAGAATTTGTCGGAGAAGGTAATATTTTAAAAGACCCTGCAATAATTAAAAAATACAAAATTGCTTTGTTAAGATTACAATTATGTGATATGTGTGAAATAGATAAATATTTTTGTGTCTTTTAAGATTATTATTACTATGTTTACAACAGAGTTAAAACTACAAAAATGTATTTACCGATGTTTTTTACTAAGATACCAGAACCTTGGGGTAAAACGTTAATAGATACTTATAATCCCGTAACACCCGATACTTTAGAAAAAACAATAACTCATTTAAAAGATAAGCTTAGTACATGGTGTGCAGATGTCATATTAGCTAAAGCAACAAAATGATTAAGAAGGAAAGTAAGCCTATGTTATGATAATCCTAAAATGCCTATAATGATTGGATGTGAAAGTCCCTATTATTACAAAAAGATTAAAAGAAAATATAAGAAAAAGAAACTCTTTAAGAAAAAATATTTTAAAAAGAGAAAGGCTAGATATTACAAAAAGAAAGGATATACACGATATCAAAAACCTTTTTACAAAAGGAATAATAAAAGAAAAAATCCAAAAGAATGCAGATGTTACTACTGCAAAGAAATAGGACACTATGACAATAGATGCCCAAAGAAATTTGCTAATAATAACAAGAAAATAGAAATCGATGAAGATATAGAAGAAATGATAAATTTAGAAGAATTTATACAACTAAATAATTTTGAAGAAGTAGAATCTGACGATACAATATTTATATTAACTGATACAGATTATTATTCTTCGTCAGATGAAGACAGTCAAAATGAATAATGAAATAGAAACTGATATAATAGAAGAAACGATAGAACAAGTTGGGGAATATAAACAAGATATTTTTATTGATAAAAGAAAATTAAAACAAATACGAAAAGAAAAAAGTTTTCTTTGACTAACTACTCAGGATTTGACGTAAATATACTTGATAGATTCGGATTAAGAAAAAGACAACATCATTTATTTTATGGATTAAATATCCATGAAAGAGCGTTAGAAGTTTCAGTTACTTCTAATAAAATAATGATTCCTTTATTATCCTAAAAAGATATTCAAGATAAATTACGAAAAATAAAAACAAAAATTCGAAATACTCTAGGATGGATACATATAGGAGCAATCCAGATAATGATAAAATCCACATTTAGAGAAGGATTAGATACCCCCAATAGATTTAGCTATTATAGATAATAGGATAATAAACAAGAAAGAAGCCTGCTTAGGAATACTACGAGGAAATTTATAATATGGAAAGATTAAATTTAATGTTTATCCTTGAATTTCATATCATCTTCTAGATAAAGACTTTGATAAAACTCTAAGATTAATACAAGATTTTAAAAGAAAAGATTTCTTTCATAAATACAATAGACCCTATTCGATAACATATGTAATCTCATATGCTATTTCTAATACACATCATTCTGATTGCTTTGCCATAAAAGAGACAATAGATTATCCCCATCTATTTGAAGAAGTTAGTCAGATACAAATGCCTAGTATAATACAAATACAAGAAATAGAAGATACACCATTAGATTTAGATTTACAATCTAAACCTTTGTACAATCAACAAGATTCCACATATCGACTATCATTTGAGGAAACTCGAGTCATAAATCCTACAGTGATGATAAGAAGAACACAATCGAAAAGAGTTAGACAACCTATCTTAGAAGCAAAAAATGATGAAATAAAAAATTATAAGATAAAAGGAGAATATTTTAATAGTATACAATTTATTTCCATTAACATCCTATTAAATACAGGAGCCAGTGGAAATTACATTAGCCTTAGGCTATGTAACCATCTCCAACAATATAAACTAAAAGATAATCATCTTTATACTGGTTTTAATGGAAAGAGACATGAAATAACAAACATGATAGAAACCATTTTAAAATTCAAAGATAACATATGATATTCTTGATCATGGTATCAAGATTACTTACAACGATAAGATAATTTTCATATCAAAATGACAAGTCCATATAGTATCTATATACCAATAGGAATAACTTATAAAGATTACAAAGCAGAATATTTTGCTGCCTATATAGATAACAGATCAGGAATATACTGTTGTAGACCAGAAGTATTCCCCAAAGAATACCATCAAGAATTACCCATTACTAAGGGAAAAGATATATCTAATAATATCGTAACAATGTCTAAAGGCATTGCTCAACCGATCATACTACTAGGATATTTTCTAATAAAATGTCTTCCATTTTATTTTCATAATACTGGACAAGATATTCTATTAGGAAATAACTTTTTAGAAATGTTTCATACTGTTTTATATGATAGAGTTTTATTTCAAATAAAATTCAAAACTCCTTGCCAACATATTATTATGGTAAAATGATTTAAAACTACTTACTCCAAAAGATTACCTATTCACTTTAAACCCTGCACAGCCCAGTGTGGTGATATAGGATATCAAGATAAGCCAATTTTTTCAAAAAGTACTCCATTACTTCAATACGATACGGATTGGGACAACCCTCAAACTAATAAATCAACAATCTAACAAATTGTTAGAATATCAAATAACTTTTAATAAATTAGAAGAAAGTTTAGACATGATTAAATAAAAGTTAGAACAATATTTTTCAGAAAATCCTTTAGAATTTTGGGATAAAAATAAGATAGAAGCCAAGTTAGAAATGAAGGATAAAGAAAAAGTTATTAGAGTAAAACCAATGAGATATAACCCCAATGACCAAGAAGAATTCCAAAAACAGATTAAGAAATTATTAAGTCTTAGAATAATAAGACCTAGTAACTCCCCTCATAGTTCACCAGCCTTTATGGATAGAAATCATGCAGAGATAGTACAAAATAAACCAAGGATGGTTATTAACTATAAAAAATTAAATGATAATACTATATTTGATGGATATTTCTTACCACATAAAGAAAGCCTAATTAATAGAACTACTAACAAAAAGATATTTTCTAAGTTTGATTGTAAAAGCGGATTTTGGCAAATAAAAATGAATAAAGATAGTATTTATTATACTGCATTCTCTACCCCGCAAGGGCAATATGAATGGTTAGTCATGCCATTTGGATTAAAAAATGCACCACAGATATTTCAAAGAAAAATGGATAATATCTTTAAAGATTATGACTATATATTTGTCTACGTTGATGATATTTTAGTTTTGTCTGATAGCCTTGAAGAACACCTGATACACCTAAATAAATTTACTAACTTGTGCCTAGAAAATGGATTAACACTTTCTAAAAAGAAAGCAAGCTTATTAAAAAATGAGATAGAATTTTTAGAAATGCTAATTGACGAAAATGGTATAAAATTACAAAGCCATATCGTTGAAAAAATATTTGTTTTCCTAGATAAATTAGTCGA
>NC_077237.1:20238022-20248022 GCF_947179165.1 Solanum dulcamara | reverse complement strand
CCAAGATCAGTGGCGGAACCAGAATTTTTAATAAGGGGTTTCAAAATCTAAAAAGGTAGACACACGAACTAGTCGAAGGGGGTTTGACATCTACTATTTATACATAAAAAAATATTTTAATCATATATAAATAGTATAATTTTTCGCCGAAGGGGGTTCGGATGAACCCCTTGGATACATGCTGGGTCCGCCCCTGTCCGAGATCGTCTCAACATAAAGTGGGTCCCACACCAAGCAAAATGTTTGCCAATTCTACAAGGAGGTTCAAAATAAGACCAAAAGCCTTGATAAGCACATGAAGGGTCATTCTAGATCAAATTCAATATTCTAGAGCTAACTTCAATGATGGAATTTCAATTTGAGCATGTTTACCAAGAATGTTGACCAAAGTCAAACTTAGGCTAAACTTAAAGTCTAAAACGCCTAATATCTCAAACTCGCACCGAAAGGCTCGGGACTTGGATCTAGATTGCTACTAGCCTAAAATGACCATTCCAGAGCCGATGGAACCATCAAAATTCTACTTTGAGGTCATCTTCCTGAAGTTTTGACTTAAGTCAACCATTCAAACTCTAAGAGCTCTAGAATAGAGATACGGGCGTTAAACCCAAAGGAATGACCATGAGACCAAACTATCAGTGCCAGCAAGTTATAAATGACTTGGGGTTGCTAAAGAGAAATTCTAAATGTTGAAAAGATCAGAAAAAGATGGAAATGACTTGGAGGGTCATTACACAATTCACTACTAAAACGACTTTCATCCTCAAAAGTCAAAGGATAGAAAAGAACTCAAGGGCATGAAAAGATGAGAACGCTAGGCCCACATGCTTTGCCAGACCTATAGAACCTTTACGGGTTGGGTAGTGCCAACCCATAACTCAAGCCAAGGGAAAACTCTCAAATTCACTACCCTTCTTCATAACTTAAACCGACTTCTAATTCCTTCCTTTTGATATAACTTCCACCCAACAAGAATAAACTCAACTGAATGCAACAGACTAACTCGAGATAAACTAAAACCACACACATACCTCAGAATTAGGTGACTAACAAACAAAAGGAGATGCTAAATAACTCTTAAGTTGAATTATTGCTTTATACTCCAAACTCAAGACTTTTTAGTCATCATGGGTATCCTACCCAACCTAAATCACACCAACAATTCCTAGCACTATCTGAATACTGTTCAAACAACCATGAAGGAAAAGAAAGTACCACATGATCATCGAAGAGTGACAAGAATAAAATATGAAACTCAGCGGGATCAAGCCCAAAGTTCTAACCCAATAACACTCAAAACCAATAACTTGAATCTGAAATCTATCTTTCAAAATTGAAAAGGCTACTCCAAGGTACAACTAAATCCATGGGTGGAACGAAAAGCTACATTGAGACCAACTCCAATGTCACTCTTCTACCAATGGGACTTCTAGAAAATCAAACCAATATGAGAATCTAACCCCAAAGCAATCAAAACTACTGCCATGAGTCCATATATCACTCCATAAGTGCAAATATGAGTAAACCACCATAATCCAACAAAAATTGAGTTAGTAAGTAGAAAACAAACATATAAACCCTTTTCAAAAGTGACCCAAAATAAAACCAAACAACTGCCATGAATACCACAAGTGTGACACCCCGGAAAGTGTTTTGCAAAGAATCGAACATTTCTTCACGTGAGTGTAGACTCGGACCGGAGGACTTGTATTTCTACACATGAGTTAGGATTAATTTCTAAGTATTTGAAGTGTGTTAGATGTGTTTAGGGGTCATAAGGGATCTCTAACACCAAGTCGAGTCCAAAGAACTCCAATCGATTAAGTTTTCGGACAAGTTAGTTTAAGGGTCAACTTCAAACGACCATATATCCTAATATATAAAGAATTGGGTGGCCCACTACCTACCAAATTAAAGGTCTTTGAGTCTTCTTTCCAACTCCACCAAGATTGCAATTTTTGGAATTTGGAGTCAAAAAATATGGTCATTTTACTACAGACTAGTACTGCAGGAATTTCAGGCTTGGGCGAAATTCAGGCTTGGTGCTCCAGTGGCGCCCCACGCCACTATAGCGCCAGAAAACAACCTCAGTAGTTTGGGGCTTGGCGCGATGCGCCACTATTAGATGTGCAGGGTTTTAAGCCTATTTTTGCTTGGCGCTGCAGTGGTGCGACACGCCACTATAGCGCCAGCAAGACTTTTGCCCAAATTTCCAGATTTTTGGAAGAGGGGCAACTTGCACTTTTTCCAAATTATATATACACCATCCTTGAGCATTTTGGACCATTATTTTCAGATCCTCTCTCTCTCTAAAAAGCCCTAAATATTTTTCCTCTCTTCTTCTTCTTCTTCTCCAAATCCTTCTCCAACAAAGGGTGCCTTCAAGAGCTTCAAGAATTCAAGCCTCCCATTGAAGACCTAACATCAAGGTTCTTCAAAGTATTCAAAAGAGGTATGTAAGGCTAACCTAAAATATGGATTTAGTTCTTCCATATGCCCATAGATGTGTTGGATAAAAGTTGTGAAAGAGTTGAACCTTCTAAGAAGGTTTTCTTGAAAGTTTTCCTAAATTATAGAATGTTTTTAAGTACTATTAGTTGATTGATGTTTTTAATGACTTGAGTTACTAAATAGTTATTTTTCATATTATTAACTACAAATGTATCTTTGTATATAGATTTATAGGTATTGATGATATTCTTGAGTTGAGTTTTGTTGAGAGTATGGGTTCATGTTTCATTCACATGAACCCAAGATGAGATTTTTTGTCATAAATGTCTTGAGGTTGAGATGGATAGTTGTGTGTATGTATGTATTGATTGGAATGAAAAGAATGAATTGGATAGTTAAGAATGTCCTTTTCTTCTATAAAATGAACATAGGACTAAAATAAGGATTTCGGAGTGGATGTATGACGATTGATGTGATGATGATACTTGATGATGATGTGATGATAATGTTTGATGATGACGTGAATGATGATATATGATGATGATGTTTGATGACGATGTGAATGATGATATTTGACGATGATGTAAATGAAGAGGTTATGTTAATGAGGATGTTGTGTGATAAAGTGGATTGGAGTCTAATGTGATTTTGTGGTATATGATGTGCATAATTTGAGTTGATTGGAGTCTTAGGAATATTTTGAAAATAAATGATCTTTTGAGGAGGAGCTTTAAATAAATTATTTGTGAACCTTTTTGCATAAACTACTTATACACTATTTTGAGTCTAAAGAATTATTAGTTTCATCTTTGATTTAGAAAGGAGTTTAAGTATGAGTTGAGTATGAGAAGCCTTTAAATGAGTTGAGTATTTTTACATTAAAGTATCTATTTTGAGTTTGAGTTGAGGAGTTGAAATTATGTTTTAATGTACATAATATTTTATGCATTCATCGAGTTGAGATTGTATAAATTTTAAAGAGAAGAGTTTGATGATTTGAGATGAGTCGATTTGAAAGAAGGTCCAATGAGGCTTGATTGAATTGAAATGAGAACAGAGTTGATGAGGTGGCAATGTACCACATGAAACTAGCTGTGAGGGCTTCTTTGAGATGATTGGAGGGAGTCTTATGAGCATAGAGTCATGGAAGGAGTATCGAGCACCGAAGCGGGTAAGAGTATAGTCCATACTCGAGCCCCAGAAACTACGCCACCAATGTAGGTAGGGATGGAACCGTTAAAGTCGGATGCTTCCCATGGGATCAAACCATTAAAGTCGGATGTTTCCCATTTTATTATCCTAAAATGATAGGACTTGACTAATTGATGGTATCCATGATTAGGGAGGCGTTCATGCCCTGTCAAGGTATGGACGGACGTGGCAACAACGTCTGATTGTTGTACTATCACTGGCTTATAAGTGATGGTTATCGGTTAAGAGAAACTCTCATTTAGGTCTTGATAGTGCTCTGAGTCAGTTGAGTTGAGTGAGTTTCTATATGCTTATGAGTTAGTCCTGTCTAAACTATTTCTTGTTAGACTTATGACACTTGAGTGATTTGTTACATATTTATTGAGTTGGATTGTAAAACGTTGCATAATTTAATTTGCATATTTACTGAGTTGAGTCCTATGAGCTGATTGTTGAGTTGAATGTTGAGTAGATTGTATATGGTTGGATTGGAATAGATGAATCGTGATTGGATTGAATAGAATGGTATGTGACTAGATTGTATTTGATTATTGAGTTGATTGTTGAGTTGAGTGTATATAATCGGAGTGTACATGATTGAAAGGGATCTAATTGTAAATGATTTGGTTGAACTGTATTATACATAATTGGATCGAATTGTATGGTATATGATTGGTCTCTGTCTAAACTGTATCCTTACTTTAGATTTATGACGCCTTATTTGAGTCACTCTTATCTTCCTGAGTTGAGATATTTGAACCAACGTTACTCTTCCTTGAGGTATGTTTCATTCTGCCATTTTACATACCAGTACATTCCACGTACTGACGCCATGTGGTCTGCATCGTTTCATGATGCAGAGACAGGTTTATGAGATCGTCAATAGGAGCATCATTGGGGATGTATTTGCACTCAGCATATTGGTGAGTCCTCCCCTATATTCGGAGGACACCGTTTGTGTATTCTTATATTGAGTTAGCCCTTTTATTTCTTTATTTGAGGTAGCCATGAACATGTCATCGGCACCAATTAGATAGTAGTGATAGAGGCTTCATAGACTAGATAGTGATGAGTCGATTGAGTATTTCTATCCTTGAGTTATTCTTGTCAAACTATTTTTAAATGAAAAATATTTTAGTTGATTTGTCGGCCCATGGCCTTTATTCTTTGAGTTCAATGGGTGATTTGAGTTGCCCGCTAAATTATTCTTTATTTTTAAACTTTCCACTAAATGAATGAATGAACGGATGTGTGATCAGGCTATGTGGTTCGCTTGGGAGCCAGAAATGGTTTCTGAGTGCCGGTTACGTCTAGGGTACCCTCTCGGGGCGTGACAACAAGCTAACCATAATGACATACGAACCACACATCTTGAAGCATGCAAAATCTGTTGATTCCACAAATTACTTTGATTCCATCCTGAAAGAGAGTCATTTGAGAAGGTTCCCCTATCTCTAACTAAGACTGTTATCTAGAAATCATTAATGAATGCTACCATACTTAACCCAGACCAAAATCCTAACTCTCCTTACCGGCTGACACACCCAATGTAGAACATGCTCACAACTGAATTCCCGGGTAATGGTAGCTAAATACCTGAAGGTCCATAATTAGTGAAAATACCCTAAAGATGACCTAGTGTACCAATATTTAACAATATGGGCATCCTCACTCCACAATTAGCTAAACTGATAACCTAACTACCAAACTTACCTTAAAGAGATAACCCAGCTAATCCGAAGGGCAAACCTTAACTTTGCTACCCTAGGAACGAAGATTAAGAGATCGAACAAAGAAAGAATCGACGAACGAGATCTATTGTAAACCACAAAGGCCAACAACTACTGACACACCCTTCTCTTGACAACAACCTCACACTAGCTAAACACACTGGAGGGGCAAACTAGGAAGGGGGATGGACTAAACCAGGAAAACTCTTGAATAACAAAGTCAAAACCCACCAGAGCAATCAACTAAGATCTACATCCACAAGGTATAACTCTAACTACTAAAAGAAATCACTTACGAAAGATAAGAACATACACATAAATTTAAGTAAAACTGCCATAGCAATAATTGGACGGTAATTAGGCTAAATAAGCGCACCTACATAGAACCAAGTAAAGAAATCATCAAACTCACAAGATAAAAATAATGAGTCAAGTAAGCAACGATGAGAACTGACATCCCAACAACCATACACTACAAACAAGAAAGGCCCTAGAAAAAAATTCATATAAAAATGATCGATACTTGGAATCTTGTCCTCTGTCTGACCTGCAGAAGCATAGGATTAAATGCGCCTAGCCTCAAATAGAACACCTATACCACTACCTGCAACACTTGGGGTACCACCTCTAATTGACTGTCTTTGAGCCCTATAAACCCAATCCTATCGAGCCTGTCGCCTATGATGTATGACTGTAGGGTAATCCCTAGCTAAATTCCCCAACTCACTACATGCGTAACACCTCCTATTAACTGTAATCCTTTGAGATGTACTGTCTGGCATAGAATGAACCCCAGAACTTGGATGCTCAAAGGGCACACCCTGAGAAGTCTGTCATGAACTTTGTCCATCGTGGGTAGCATAACCTTCTACAAGACTGCCTAGAACCTGAGGTGCTACCGCTATGGGTCTGGTAGGTTGAGAGTGAGGGTAACCCTCCCAAGGATAATTCCTACCTTAGAGGGAAGTCCTACCTATTCTGAGCTGACGACATGATCTCCTATCTCCACCTCTATAAGTCTCCACACACACATGCTCTACAGACCTCACATAGCTGACCACCTGGGAAAAGTAGACCCAACTATTTTCAAGTGCTGAGATATTAGCGGAGTGGCAAAATCAATCCCTCAATAAATCACTGAGTCATGTCTCACTTCATAGGAAAAAATATAGGAGTATGCCTTGTCCACTCTAGAAACTCCATCACATACTTAGAGACGACGAAGAACCTTACTGGGGACCTACAAGTTCAACCCTAGTGTTATGACCCGCCACTTGATCATGAAGACGGGGGAAAGATCTAGAGTCTTGGAGAGGTTAATAGAAGGCTCTAGAATGTCCAAGAGAATTCTTGAAGAAGGTAGAAGAACCTAGAGTCTTGGAGAGGTTAGTGGAAGACTCTAGATTCTTGTAGAAGCTTGTAGAGAAGTCTTGAAAGACTTGGAATTCTCTAGAGTATGTGGAGAGTTCTAGAGTAAGGACTTCTTTGTAAATATGGAAGGACTTGTATAGTAAATTTTATTTACACTTAGGCCCCTTAGGAGTAGTATAAATAGAGGGGGCATTCATTTGTAGAAGATCATCAAGTAATCAAGCATTCTTCCAAAGTGATATAAAAGCCTTCTTCATAAAAGCTCTCTTGTCTTTCTTACAATTTAGCATTCCCTTAGCGATCTAGTCTTAAAGGCTTACTTGAGCTTATAAGATCGTGAAAGATTCGTGAGTAAGTTGTCAAGTGCCGCACGGAGGTCTTAGTTGAAGTCTAAGTCCGTGACAACGTGGTATCAGAGCAAGGTTCTACTAAGGGATATGGCAAGTGAGGGAGACATCAACGCCACTACCGCCACCAACATCAAGCAAGATGTTGGAAGGAAGCACCGCAAGGGAAAGAAAAACTCTAAGAGAAATGAGGAGGTGCCGCTGGAGCCTACACCAAGCGAGGCCTTAACATCCTACTCACCCTCGGCCACTGAGGTGAGTGACGATGAGCGAAGCGAGGAGCCTGTGGACGTCACGCCCGGCATGGAGTGGATTGCAAGGGTGGATGCTGCCCAACAAGCAGTGGAGATATTAGGCAAGCGCTTGAACAAGGTCGACGGCAAGTTCAAGTCTCTAGAAGAGTTCACCCTTGAGGAGAATGACAACATCTAGAAGGAGTTGGAGGTGCGCAAGGCTGCCGAGTATGGGATGAAGGAGGTGATCACTTCCTTAGAGTATCGGATCATGGACGCGCTAAGCACGATGGAGACCATGAAGGCCGAGATGGAAGCACTCAAGGGAGATCTGGAAATGGGAAGATGCATGACGTCCAGCGTGGACCGGGAGGCCAAGATTGAGGCTCCCAAGCCACCAATGTTCAAAGGTGCCCGTGATGCACAAAAGGTGGAGAACTTCCTTTCGCACTTGGAGAATTACTTCAAGTGTAACAAAGTGAAGAATGACGAGACAAGGATCAACACGGCCGTGCTATACCTCTCGGAGATGGCCATGTTGTGGTGAAAGCGCAAGGAGTCCGAGATCGGGAAGTGTCTATGCACCATCAACACCTGGGAACAGTTCCGAGACGAGTTCAAGAAGGCTTTCTTCCCCAGCAATGTCATCTACGAGGCCAAACACAAGTTCCGGGAATTGAAGCAAACGGGTAGCATACGGGCCTATGTGAAGGAGTTCACTACTCTCACGCTTCAGATTCCCAACCTCACGGATGACGATATGTTGTTCCAATTCATGGATGGGCTATAAAATTGGGCCAAGATAGAGTTGGAACGCCGACAAGTCAGGACTATCGATGAGGCCATCACACAAGCTGAAGCTTTGACAGACGTCAAGCATAACAAGTATGACCGAAGAAGAGGAGATAAGACGAGAGGTAGTCATGACCAAGGTGGGGGAGATTGTAAAGAGAAACAACCTCATCCCAAAACCCATGACAACCATAAGTCCGATGGTAAGAAGGCTGGACGATGAGGCGATGCCGACAGAAAGGCACAGAATGCGAAGGGGAATGGATGCTACATATGCGGAGGGCCACATGGCTATGCAAGGTATCCTGAACTGAAGAACCTTGGTGCCATCCTACGGGAATGGAAGGGGAAAGATGCACAAGGGCAAGAGCAAGGTTCAGACACAACGCAATTAGGCCTAATTGGACTATGCGGAGCTATCACAAAGTAATCAGGAAAGCCGAAAGAGTACGGTGCACAATATGTAGACATCATGATCAATGGATGACCCACTCGTGCAATGGTTGACACAGGTGCAGAGGCCAATATAATGACCAAGTCAACAGCTATGAAGTTAGGGCTAAGTTACAGTCCAAGTGACGCCCGCCTCAGGACGGTTAATGCACCTCTTACACCGGTGTGCGGAGTCGCTCAAAGAGTAGACATCACATTAGGCAAGTGGCAAGGTAAGACCAACTTTACCGTCGCTCCCTTAGATATCTTTGATATCATCCTTGGCCAGGAGTTCTTCCAGCGATGCCATACGGTGATCGACCCCTACCTCCAACAACTCGTGGTTATGGAGAAAGAGGGATCATGTATGGTGCCCTAGTCAAGGTGCCGAAGACGGAAGGACCAACCCAACTTTCGGCCATGCAACTTGAGAAGGGCCTAGAGGAGGGAGTACCAATGTTCATAGACACCATTGCGAGTTTGAGTGAAGACAATGGTGCTAGAGAGGCATTGCCACCTTATATGAAGAAGGGCGTGATGCCGAAGAAGTTGCCAAAACACTTGCCTCTAAAGTGCCAAAAAGAACGAAGGCCAGTGTTGACTGAACCAAGCAGGAATAGGGACAATAGGCCACTGTCATTTTCCTCGTCCACTAGAAGGGACAATCTCTGGAAGAGGCCACATAAGAATGGCATGAAGACTTGTGGCAGTTTCAAGACTAAATCTGGAGGCTTTTGTAGCAGCAGTGCGCTGAGGTCGTCGCCATATCTGGTGGGGGAGAGTGTCATGACCCGCCACTTGATCATGAAGACGGGGAAAAGATTTAGAGTCTTGGAGAGGTTAATAGAAGGCTAGAATGTCCAAGAGAATTCTTGAAGAAGGTAGAAGAACCTAGAGTCTTGGAGAGGTTAGTGGAAGACTCTAGATTCTTGTAGCAGCTTGTAGAGAAGTCTTGAAAGACTTGGAATTCTCTAGAGTGTGTGGAGAGTTCTAGAGTAGGGACTTCTTTGTAAATATGGAAGGACTTGTATAGTAAATTTTATTTACACTTAGACCCCTTAGGAGTAGTATAAATAGAGGGGGCATTCATTTGTAGAAGATCATCAAGTAATCAAGCATTCTTCCAAAGCGATATAAAAGCCTTCTTCATAAAAACTCTCTTGTCTTTCTTACAATTTAGCATTCCCTTAGCGATCTAGTCTTAAAGGCTTACTTGAGCTTACAAGAACGTGAAAGATTCGTGAGTAAGTTGTCAAGTGCCGCACGGAGGTCTTAGTTGAAGTCTAAGTCCGTGACACTAGCCTGCGAACCACTCGATGCACCCAAAAATACTCTTGCCTATTGTGTATGCTCCTCGAGGTGCGAAATCTCCAACGTGTTCATAGATACTGTCAAAGCCTGGTTAGTATGTACTGATGCTCTAGCCACGCCCATTGAAAAACTCATACTATCC